>NC_080583.1:33893944-34196975 GCF_029962835.1 Magnolia sinica
ATTTTCTCTAACCTTACCTAAGAAAGAGTGGAAAAGAGAGAGAAAGTGAGAGAGAAGTTGGTGAAGCATCTTAGATTCTTTCCTGTTCTTCTACATCTTTGAACCTTCACTTTGAATCGTTATTCTAACGATTATGAGTTCATTTTGGGGTAAGTTAACCTAACCCTAATCTGTGTTAGAGCTTAGAATAGTCTTGGTGTTGCTGTATCTCATTTCTATTCTTGCTTTAGGGTATTCTATCGCCGTTGACGAAGACAACTCGTCTGAAATCAGTTCGGTGTTCTTTTCTGGCTTAAGGTGCGGACGTTAAGTGTATAGGTTATGGTTTTCAAGGCTTTCAATGCCAGTTAACGATTTATTCTTATTATGGATGAGATTTCACATGCCAAATGTTGTGTTTATGTTGCGTTCCTGATATGCATGTGATATATTGAGATTTGTGTATTCTGTGTGTATGTATAAAGTACCGTATGCGTATAAAATATGAACATGTGATTGCCATGATTATTTGTCGTGTATGTATGCTAGATGTATGTGCGACAACTCCTTGATAAAGGGAATTGTCCAAATGTGTGTTTTCCAACATATGTCATATAGGTTGTACTATGTATTCTAAGTGTTTGTAGAAATGTCTGAATGACCTAAAGTGTAACTTATTACACTATTTGCAGGCATTGAGAAGCGATTCTCAACACTCCTATTGATGCGTATGATTTCCTTAATGTAAGTTACATTCTTTGTTATTTAAATTCAAGTCTTACTTATGCTTACATTTATGTTAAGTTGATATTCTTCAAATGCTTGAGTACCACATGATTGAAGTTGTTGTTCCATTACTGTTCTACATTTAATACGAATATCTGTGGTAGTGTAATGTGTGTGGGACTATGCATTAGTCCAGGAAATCGGTAATCTGCCTTAAGGTTGTGTCTGAGATTGCTTTCGCCACAAAGGACGTAATTAGACGAACCCGAGTCGTATTAGAGTTATCGGCAGTGGTTTGGCCACGCAGAGTGTTTGCGCACTCTATGTCGTTCAACCCAACGTGCGCTCGTGCTAGTCGAGTTCGTCAAGTAACTCGATTGTCCGATGTATGTTCACCATGTATTGGATGCTACTGCTTGAATCTAGGGTACCAGACTCACCAGTGAAATCCTATTAACCTTGGTACCTTGATCCACTAAGACTCATAAGCCGGACATGGTGGTATGGGACACCGTGGTCGAGCTGTCGGCCTACGCTGGGGTGACGAGCCTCCCGTAGTGACCAGTGAGCAACCAGACTCGTGAACCGATTATGGTGGTATGGGACAATATATTCGTGTTGTCGGCCTACATTGATTGGTGACGAGCACTTTGTAGTGACCTCGAGCATACTTGGATACTACATTGAGGTGACGAGCCTTATTGTAGTAACGAAGGTATGATAGACGTGCATTGATTGGTGACGAGCCCTTTGCAATGACCTAAAACCATATGATCGTATGAGATTGTCTAGGACTGACGACCCTAGAATGGATCCCGGTTTGGATGGTGATATGAGGAAGGTACTTTAGCTTCCCAATCTGTTGTATGAAAAGGACTAATAACAACTTGGTAATCATATTCATGCACCGCATTTGCATGTGCTTTGTAGATGTGGCGCACTTTGAGGCGATGTCATGCGTAACGTAAGATGAAGATGCCGAGGGTGTACGCGTGAGGGCACACATCATTTTGCATACATCCTTGCATTAACAAGAGTACTTAGGACTTGTTTACTTGTTCCGCTTTATCATTACTGCTTGATTGAACTGATAACATGTTAAACAGTTGCCTTATTGTTCCACCGAGTTGATCACTCACTCCCACGTTCGGGCGGTGTTAAACACCCACCGGACTCTGTCTTAGGCTAATGTTACACATGTGGATGCGACTTCTGAGGCAGGGCGGGAGATGGATGATGATGAGGCCGCTTTCTCTTATATGCGTTTTCGGATGGGTTCTAGCGAGCTTGTTCTGATGCGCGATGTGCGGGATTATTTTTGGAAATTAAATTATGTAACTTGATACTTGAAATTTTGATAGTAACACTTTCATTACGACTTGGTTTGTATATTACTTCAGGGATTCGCACTTGTACACATATATTTCTATAAGTCTTCCGCTTGCTTTATTCACTTATCCCTGAATTATATCTGTGCTTTGGCTTAATCTATTTCATGTTTTATGCACTAATACGACAACATACATCCATCATTAAATATGTTGCATAAGTGATGTTTTGGAACTCGGGAGATGAGTTATGCTCGACCCCCGAATTTCAATCCATTTTGACGTGGCCCACCTTAATATATTTTTATATCTTCACCATCCAGCCATTTAACGAGCTTGCCTTAAGGCTTGAGACAAAAATGAGGCAGATTAGTATGTCAAGTGGACCACACTGTAGAAACAATGGAGATTGAACGTCCACCATTGAAACCCTTTTTGGGTCACAGAAGTTTTGGATCAGTATGATATTTGTTTTTCCATTCAACTTAGGTCTTTGTGACCGTATGATCTGGTTGGATGGAAAATAAAATGGTGGGCCCCGCGAATTTAAATGGTGAAAATCATTATCTCCACTATTATTGTGGTATGGCCCAGATGATCCTATTGGATTTATTTTTGGTAATGCTCTAAAATGACCTTTAATTGATGTGTGGGCCCCACCTTGATGTGATGTATGTTGGGCCCATTTGAGAGCCCATTATGATATATTTGAGGCCCACATGATGCAGCCCGTTTGATGTATTTATGGCCCACATGATGCGGCCCAATTTGATGCATTTGAGGCCCACATGATGCGACCCAATTTGTGTATTTATGGCCCACATGATGCAGCTTGATTTGATGTATTTGAGGCCCACATGATGCGGCCCGACTTGTTATATATGAGGCCCATTGGTGCGGCCCATTGTGACATATTTCCAGGCCGTATGAAGAGGCTCATTGTAACTTATTTCCAGCCCATTTGGTAAGGCCCATTGAGATGTATTTGGGGCCAATGGGTTGAGGCTCATTGTGATGTACTGAGGCCCATGGGTCGTGGCCCATTGAGATGTATTAATGGCCCATGTGCAGGGCCCACCTATTATGTATTTAAGGCCCGTGGAAGTAGCCCAATGTGATGTATTTATGGCCCTTGTGCCAAGGCCCATGGTGATGTATATGCGGCCCACGAGTGAGGCCCGATGTGATGTAATTATGGCCCATTGTGATGCATATTAGGCCCTTGTGTGAGGCCTTAGGCCCACTATATGTTTGGCTCTATGTGGACCACTCCTTGGGAACAATGTTGGTAAATATCCACATTGATGGGCAATAATGGTTAAATGTCCTCATTGTGACCTTCCATTAGGCCCTTTGTTAGGCCGATTCCGATTGTCGAGGCCAATCATTAAGTCTGATTATCAGGGCCGATTGTCGAGGTCGATTGTCGAGGCCGATTATCAGGACCGATTATCGAGGCTGATTGTCGAGGCCGATTATCAGTGCCTGTTTTCGATACCGATTATCAGTATGTGACAGCAGAGCATCTTGATACATGCTCATACGCATCATTTGCATGTTTTGTTATGAGATGTAGTTGACCATTGCATATGTCATTAAGCAGGTTGTTTATGGGACTCCCTGATAGGGAGAGTTGTCCCACATGAGCACGCGGTACATGTAGGTTTATGCATGGCTGGATGATATGACTCATGCATCTCGCATTTGAGTGATGTGACTACTGTACACCCTAGTGATATCAGGGTCGTAGCCTCCACAGGCATATTGTAGATGGCCAGATGGGACATCGAAAAAATTTGATTCTAGCATATAGGCACTTTGGATGTCCATTAGGTGAAAGTCCCTAAAACTCCCATGGCCAGGGGATGCTCCAACATCTAAACCAAGTGGATATACATGAGCGCCCGAGAGTGAATACGAGTAGGCCGCATCTCTCACTATGCCGTGGTCAGTTAGAAGGGGGTGTGGCCTTATCCGCCTAATTCGTAGTGGGCAAAACTAGGTTGAGTTTGACCAGCTCATAAATCGGTCCGCTATCGACATGCCGGGTAGATATTGGCTGAATACTGGCCAGGCAGATAGTGAGGTCCTTTCCACTCACCTTGTTGCTTGCGATGGGGCGGCAATCTGTTTTGGAGTGTACTAGACCCCAGTGATGATCCCAGAGATGTACAGTACTGATACGTGGACTTATTGAGCAGGAGTTGCATACTCATTTATTCATCCATTCACTATCCACTCGGGCTAGTGGTGTGCAATTAATTATTGTGTACCTTCGCAATGGCAAAGATTTCAGTTGAGGCATACAACTAACCTGAGATCAAGAGTCTACCACATTGAGTCTAACTATCCAAATTTAGGTATTAGACTAGTTTGGATAGAAGTCCCTTGTGATAGACCCCATAGCCTGCGATACTACGTACTATCATCCCGTCTTCACTCCAGCTTGGTCATTTCATTCACACCTCATTGCATCTGTAGCATATGGTATTTTGGGTTACTATGTTTCTGTGTTTATAAGGCCTATATATAGCTGATGGTATTCATGGACTCTTCAGGATTTGCATATTACATCGCATAATCGGCAACAGATATTTGGCTCTCTATGAATCCACATTTGCATAGCTGATCTGCATTGTATATTCTGATACCATGTGACTTATGGGCTTACTAGCATGTTTCCGCATTGCTCTGATATTTATATGCTTAGCACTTACATTGTGCACATACTTACACCACCCTCTAAGCTTTCTATAAGCTTATGCACGATAGATGCATGCAAGTGCCGTTAGGTTACAGCAGCATTGAGCTTGGAGCATGCAACGGACTTTTGAAGCTTTAATTTTCGATATATGTATTTTCCTTTTAAGATTGTATTCAACTATTTATATTAGTGGATATGTGATGATGATGTTGACTTTGTGATTTAGGTAAACTTGTGGTCATGCTTCTTATGAGTCAAATGTACGTTGGAAAATCCTCCTTGTAGCAATCCCAGGATCGGAACCTGGCGTATGTGCGCTAGGAGCCGACAATGGGGTACTATGGAGGCTGTCGGCATCGGATTCGGTGATCGAGATTCCTGTGAGTCTGATTTCCTAGTTTGGGGCATGACACACCATCAGAGAAAATATTTTTAAATTAATGTTTACAACAGTCTGTATTGTTGGACTGTACAGCAAAAATCTGGTTAATCACCCATGTTGGCCCACTCTTTTAGAGTCTCAAAAGGGGTCAGTTGGGGCTGAAATTTGGTAGGCTTATAGGTGAGATATACACCTTGAAGAATCATGTATTAGATGGTATCAATATCCCCACGAAATGACCAAAAATTAGGCCCCAAGATGGCCCAAAAATCTGTCCAAACAGTTCTGGATAACAACATATGTCTAATAAAAATAAATTGTAAACATTATTTAAATGGGAGTTTAACCCCAGAAAATCATGGCGTGGTCCACCCAAGTGGGCCCCACAAACATCCAAGTCATCCCACCATTCAAAACATCATTGCATGCACCCTTTTTGGTGCATTTAGGGGCAAGTATTTAATAAGTGGCATTGTCACACCCCAAACCCGAAAATTAGATTCATATGAATCTCGATCGCCGAATCCGGTGCCAACAGCCTCCGTAGTACCCCATTCTCGGCTCCAGCGTCCATACGCCAGATTTCGATCCTGGAATCCTACAAGGAGGATTTTTTTTGTACATTTAACTCGCAATAAGCATAACCACAAGATTACCCAATTCACAAAGGCAACATCATCATCACATATCCACTAATATAATCAGTTGAGTACAATGCTGGAAGGAAATACATAAATAAAAACCAAGCTCCAGAAGACCGCCGCACGCTCCAAGCTCAACACTGCTGCAACCTAACATCACCTGTACGCATCTATCGTGTATAAGCTTATAGAAAGCTTAGAGGGTGGTGTAAGTGTGTGTACAAGGTAAGTGCCAAGTATTCAACATAATGACATCATCATATAAGACCAGAAATACCGGTAATCCATAAATCATACAATATCGGAATAAGCAGAAATATTGATATAATCATGAATTATCAAAGTAAGCTAACAAGATAATACGATAACAGAGTAAGCAAAAATACAGACAAGTCCATGAGTCAATCAATGTCAGAATACGCAATATAGAACAACTATGCAAATGAGGAATCATAGATAGCCAAATATCAGATGCAGAGGATGCAATACAATATACATTCCTGATGAGTAACACAAATAGCGTCAGCCGTACCTAGACCATATAAATGCAGAGACACAAAGCCCAAAATGTCGTATGCCGCGAATGTTATGCAATATGCGGTGCGAATGGAATGACCATACTGGAGTATGAAATTGGGATGATAGTACGTAGTATCGCAGGCTATGAGGTCTATCATAAGGGACTTCTATCCAAACTAGTCCGATACCTAAATTTGGATAGTCAGACTCAATGTGGTAAACTCCTGATCTCAGGTTAGTCGCGCGCCACAACCGAAATCCTAGCCATTGCGAACGCACACGTAACAAATAGTTGCGTACCACCAACCCGAGTGAATAGTGAATGAATGAATGCATGCATGAGTATGCAACTCCTACTCACTAAATCCACATATCAGTACAGTTTATCTCTGGGATCATCACCGGGGTCTAGTACACTCCAAATGGCACTGCCGCTCTCCCAGCCACACAGTCCAAGTGAGCGTAAGAAACCTCACTATCTGTCTGGCCAATAGTCTATCAATACCTATCCGGCACGTCGATAGTGAACCCATTCACAAGCTGGTCAAACTCAGCCTAGTATTGCCCCCTACCCTCGGGCGAGTAAGGACACACCCCCTCCCAATCGACCACGACACAGTGGGAGACGTGGCCTCTTGGTATTCGACACTCGGGCGCTCATGTATCCACTCGGTCTCGACGTTAGGGTGTCCTTTGGTACCAAGAGGGTTTAGGGATTTTCACCTAGGGACATCTAGGGCGCCCGTATGCTAGAACCAACATTTCCGGTGTCCCATCTGCCATCCACGATATGCTTGTGGAGGCTACCGCCCTGATGTCGCTAAGGCGTACAATAATCATAATGCAAGATGCATGAGTCATACAATCCAGTCATGCATCAATCCTGCACATACCATGCGCTCATGTGAAATAGCTTCCGCCTATCAGGGAGTCTTATAACAATCTGCCCAATGACATATGCAATGGTCAACCACATCTCATAACAAATATGCAAATGATGCGTATGGGCATCTATGATGATGTTATGCCGTCACATACTCATGATCGGTGTCAACGATCGGCCTCGACAATGTGGACATTTAACCAACATTGCCCCCAAGGAATAGCTCGCATAGAGCCAAACATATAATGGGCGCACAGCCCCACACAATGGCCCAATACACATCACTTATGAGCCTCACTCATGGGCCTCACATACATCACATCGAGCTTCATACAAGGGCCTTGAATGTATCACAATGGGCCACGCCCACGGAGCTCGAATACATTACAATGGGCCTTGCCCAATGCCACGAATACATCACAATGGGCCTTGCCCATGGGCCTCAACTACAAGTCGCATATGCATCATATAAGCATCAACAATAGGCCTTGGCAATCGAAATCAGCCTTAACAATCAGGTTTGACACTCAGAACCGACCTCGATACTCGGCCTCGGCAATTAGAATCGGCCTATACAATTGGCCTCGACAAATCGGAATCGATCGATAATCGGAATCGGCAAATCGGTCACGTCAATCGGCAATCGGTCACAACAATCGGGGTCGATCAATAGTCAAAATCGGCAAATCGATCATGTCAATCGGCAATCGGTCACGACATTCGAAATCGATCGATAATCAGAATCGGCAAACCGGTCATGTCAATCGGCAATCGATCACGACAATCGAAATCAATCGATAATCAGAATCGGCAAACCAGTCATGACAATCAAAATCGGCAAACAGTCATGACAACCGGAATCGATCGATAATTAAATCGGTAAATCGGTCACGACAATCGGGATCGATTGATAATCAGAGTCGGCAAATCGGTCATGACAATCAAAATCGACAAACAGCCATGATAGTTAGAATCGATCGATAATCAAATCGGTAAATCAGTCACGACAATCGAGATCGATCGATAATCAGAGTCAGCAAATCGGTCATAATAATCAAAATCGACAAACAGCCACGACAGTCGGAATCGATCGATAATCAAATCGGCAAATCGGTCACGACAATCGGGATCGATCGATAATCAAAGTCGGCAAATCGGTCATGTCAATCAGCAATCGGTCACGACAATCGAAATCGATCGATAATCAGAATCGGCAAACCGGTCATGTCAATTGGCAATCGGTAATGACAATCGAAATCGATTGATAATCAGAATCGACAAACCGGTCATGACAATCAAAATCGACAAACAGCCATGACAGTCGAAATCGATCGATAATCAAATCGGCAAATCGGTCACGACAATCGGGATCGATCGATAATCAGAATCAGCAAATCAGTCATGACAATCAAAATCAGCAAACAGCCATGACAGTCGGAATCGATCGATAATCAAATCTGCAAATCGGTCACGACAATTAGGATCGATCAATAATCAAAGTCAGCAAATCGGTCGTGTTAATTGGTAATCGGTCACGACAATCAAAATCGATCGATAATTAGAATCGGTAAATTGGTCACGACAATCGGAATCGACATATACAATCGACCTCGACAAATTGGAATCAGTCATCGGTCATGATAATCAGCCTCGATCGCTAATCGGTAATCGACATCGATGAGAATGGCCTAATAAGGCCTAAGGGAAGGTCACAATGTGGACATTAAACCATCGTTGTCCATTAATGTGGACATTTAACCAACGTTGCTCCCAAGGAGTGGTCCACATAGAACCAGACACCTGATGGGCCCACAGCCTCGCACAAGGGCCTTACTCAAATGGGTCGCAATACATCATGTTGGGCCTCTGCAAATACAACAAGTTGGGCCTCTTATATATTACATTGGGCCTTATCAAATAAGCCCTAGGTACGTTACATCGGCCGCACCAAATGGGCCCCAATATGTCGAATGGTCCGAAAATACATCACAATGGGCCGCAGGACATGGGCCTCAAATATATCACACTGAACCACGACCATGGACCTCTCATGCATCACATCGGGCCTTGCCATCTGGGCCGAAAATTCATCATAATGGGCCACGACTCTTGGGCTTCAAATATGCAACAAGTGGGCCCCATCACATGGGCCATAAATTCATTACATCAGGCATTGCCCATGGGCCTTGAATACATCACAATGGGTCACAACCCATGGGCTCCAAATATACAATAGGCGGGCCCTACACATGGGCCCCAATACATCACAGGTGGGCCCTGCACATGGGCCCCAAATATACATCAAGATGGGCCTCATGGATTGGCCGCACAATGGGCCTCAAGTGGGCTTGGACCACACCATAAATCATTTCATGTGTATCACAGTACACTATCATTCTATGGGGCACATTGCGCTCTCATGATGATCAGCACCTATCCAAACATTGTCTATGTAAATCTGCACCGTCCAAACATGTCCAGCACTGTCTAAACATTGTCCAGCACCGTCCAGCTCAATCTGGACGGTTTGGATGACATAAATACATCATGGTGGTGTCCACGTATGTGGCCCACCATAGATTTGAATCTGCTTCATTTTTTAGCCACAAGCCTAAGACAACCTTGCCAATTGGACGGACGGTTTGGATATAACGCATACCTCCGATCAGACCCACATAACTTGCTGATGTCGATACAGTAGGTAGGTGGGGTTCCAACTGTCCAGATGGACGGTTGGGACAAAATACATATATATGTGGGGTCCACGGTCCAGATGGGACCCACAGAACTTGCAGACTTATGCAGCAGCTGCTGCCGCTGGTGACGACCACAAATGGACGGTATGGATCGAACACAGACATCAGGTGGGTCCACACGTGTGGCCCACCTGCTTTAAATAAAACTGATATTTATTTATTTATTAATTATTTTATTTTATTATTATTTTACAAACGGTCCAGCAGCAGCTGCTGCTAGACGTTCAAACTGAATGGACGGTGATGGGTATATAATAAATTCATCAAGGTGGGTCCCACCATCTAAAAATGTTGGACGGTGTGGATGAATCACACACGTCAGGTGGGTCCCACAGATGGGCAATGGATAATACACGTACATCAGGTGGGTCGCCACCGTCCAGAAACACTGGACGGTGTGGATGATTCCATGCATCAAGATGGGTCCCACGTGGGAGTGGCCCACCAAAATATAAATTTAATATTTTAAATTATATTGTATAATATATTATATATATAATATAATATATTATAATATTAACAAACGTCCTGAAAGCTCCCAGCGTCCAGAGCATCATGTCCAGTAGGGTGGGTCCACGTGGTGTGGCCCACCCAGATATAATATTTAATATAATATAGTATATTATATAATAATATACATTATATACTCAATATATAATATAATATATTATATAATATTATATATTATATATAGATATACATTATATGTATATGTAATCCAGATCCACCATCCAGACTCTAGACGTCTGGACAGTGTGGATTCTAACCATCCATCAAAAGCATCCCACTGTCCAATGGTGGGGACGGGGTGGGTCACCACATAATCAGGGCGGGTCCACACGTGTGGCCCACATCAGCTTCGGATCAAACTGATACTTGTGTTTTCCTTCAATCAGGCCCGTCCAAATGGACTGCTATGTAGGCCTACTCGGTGGACGGTATAGATGAAATACTTACTTCATGGTGGGCCACACACACACAAACATCCATAAGAGAGAGAGAGAGAGAGAGAGAGAGAAACGGATGGAGGAGGGGCCCCGCCACTATGGGCCCCTCAATACAACGCATACATCATGATGGGTCCCACTATATGTGGGCCCTCAAATCATCAAAATCTCATAAATCAAATAATAAAATACACCCACAAACAATGAAGATTCACCCACCTATCCTTCTTCTAGGCTTCATGGACTCCTTAGCTCATTGTCTTCAACTTTAATGGAGGAAGATGAGGATTGGATGGCTAAGATGGAAGATTGGGTAGTAAGGAGTGGGCCACACAAAGCTCCTCTCATGGAGCTCTCTTGCTTGGACGTTGGGATGCTCTTGGGAGGAAATGAGAAATGAGAGAGAGAGAGAGAGAGGAGTGATGTAGTAAATGGAGGGTATGGTGCTTGCTGATTTGTTGGTGAGAAAGGAATGGGATGAGTAAGGGTGTTGTTGACTTTATGTGAGAGAGGGATGGGTAGGGTATGGGATGTTGTACTTGACATGTGAGGTGATTGATGGGATTGATTGATGGGACATTCTCTAGGAATTTACAACGCGTGACTTTTTTTCTCGAACTGAATGTGGGCCCACATCTCCTGGCCTGGGTATCGCCTCAGCTCATGAGACACGACGTCGGAACCGCAGCGACGGCGCGGTCGCAATGATACAAGTTTCGAGTCGAGCCGACTCTGATATGCAGGACTCGGCTTAGAATCGCGTGCAAACATCGGATACAGGTCGAGGGTCGCCGAAATTTGACGGGAGGGCCCCAGAAGCCTACAGAACGGTATGGTCTAGGCTACAGGCCTTACAAATATCCTCCCACTTGGGACAGTTTGGATCTTGTTGGTCCACAAGGTGGGCCACACACTCATGATCAGAGACTTATTAGCAATAAAAGAAGAAGATCGGCCACAAGGGAAGGGTCTCCACCTCAATGAGGCACTTCCCCTCATCACACAAGCAACACTATCCACTATTACATGATACATACAAAATTTACATGATCAAAGGCTATTAACTTGGGATCTATGGTAGATATCCAATCTCAACCAAGGATTAAGGGTCTAGCTGACCCAAGGATCCCTGATCTAAGGATGGAAAGAGCATGAAGGGATTCATGGAGAATGGTCCCTTGCATGCACATGCATGCAATGCATGATAGGCTACAAGGCATATCCATGGAGTCTTGGAGCCATTATCATCACTTGATGGGTCCCACAAGCTCCATCAATGGAAGAAGAATGAAGAACAAGAAGGGATGAAAGGAAATCTGAGATTTAGACATACAAGCACACCCACCTAGTAAATCAACTTCAAAGCTACACCACAATACTCTAGAAGCTCCAAGGATCAAGGATCTAAGGTTAAGATTGGTTAAAGAAGGGTGGATTAGGAGGTGTTTGGGAGATGAGAGGGCTGGAAATGGAGGGGAGGTGGGATGTTTAGAGGGTTGCAAGAGGGAGAGGAGAGGGAGAGGTAGAGAGAAATGAGAAGAAAGAGAGAGGGAGAGAGTTGTAGAGAGGTCATGATGACTCTCTCTCTCTCCTTGGTTAGAGAAAACTATGATAGCCTATGGTGATAATAACAAAGTGGCTAGGCTAGGTAGGTCTTAGAGTGGTAGGTTAATAGGTCTTCTAGCAACCCTATACTAGGGGTGACATCATTACCCACATGCATCTAGGAAAATGTGTGGGGTGGGATCCACCATCACACATCAAAGGCCTAAATCGAACGTTACCCATAACTCATGATGTACATGTCAGATTCACACATGGAATGCGGTGTTAGAACCGCGGCACCGATACGGACAAGATGGCATAGGTTTCGGGTCGATCTGAGTCGGTTCAACGTGAATGAACTCAAGGACAACCACAAACACCACCCAAAGGTTGTGGGCTGCCGGAATTTCGACCGGTAGGAAATGGCGTGCACACTTGGGTTAGGGTCTTACATAGCGTGGTTTGGGAGTGTCTAAATGCTAGAAATTCAAATTTCAGATGTCCTATGTCACCATATGCATGACAGACTAGAGATAATTGTGGTTTACTACCTAAAGCCACTAATTTTCTAATCACAGGGGGAATATGAGTCGAACTTGTTTTGTTACTTTCATATTCTAATACTTTCATATCCCTTAAACTCATACCCATTCCTAGAAGTTTTTCTATTTTTTTCCTCACTCTAGGAAAACCTATGACTTATGTTAGCATGAGATTTGGATTTTTCTAACTTTAATTTTAGACCTTGGTTGATTATTTTCATCTTGATAAGTTCTATTTATAGGTCTTCATTCTTATTTATTAAGTCAGCCAAGTCACTCTCGCATGAGGCAATTTCCATGGCATAGTTGGCATTCTCTCTTATGTACTCATTAATCCCATCAGCCAATCGTTCATTTTTTGCCTTGGCTTCTTCAAATTTCATACTCAACTGCTTATTTTCAGCCTTAGCCTAACCAGGATTTTTAAGAACTTTTAAGCTTTAGGTGTAAAGTTGGCCGTAGGCTTATTGCAGACCGGCATTGTCAACTTCTTCTTCTTCTTTAGAGGAAAACTTTTCTTCCAGATGTTCATTTTTGTTTCCAATGTCCCTTGATTCAAGGATGTCTGTGGTGGTGGGGGCCATGAGTAGCCTTGGTCTCCATCACTCTAAGATTCATCTTAGTCTAAGTTTGAATCCTCAGAGTCATCCCATATGGCATCCATTGCCTTCCCCTTTGATTTGTTTTTTTATGGGACGTTCAGAAGAAAGATGACCATACCCTCTATAATTATAAAATTTGGGATCTTTTAACCATTTAGGTGATTTACCTATTTGGCGTTTTGTGTCATACTTCTTTTCCTTTTTGTAGAAAATATTTCCTTGGTTCTTATTAAAGAACTTCTTAAACCTTAAGTCCAACAAGGCCATTTCTTTATCATCTTCATTGTCATTGTTGTCATCCTTAGATTCATGTCTTTTATGTGTGGCTTTTAGGATGGTGATTTTGGATTTTGTAGGAGTTTTGAAATGTAGTTTATACTTTTGTAGGGAACCTAACAATTTTTCTACTTTCATGTCGTCTATGTTCCTATATTCCTCTATTGTAGTGACTTTGAAATAGAATCATTCCGGTAGAGATCTTAAGATTTTCCTATAAATTTATGGAACTGAAACCCTTTCTCCTAACCCTTACATGGAGTTACATATGTTACTCAGCTTGGTGTAAAACTTCATAAATGTTTCATACTCTTTCATTTTTATGTTTTCAAATTGTGTTGTTAGGAGATGGAGTTTAGAATATTTTACTGTGCTTATTCCTTCATGGGTGGTTTCCAGTAAATCCCATGCTTGTTTGGTTGTTTTGGACATGCATATTCTTTTAAATTCTTCTTGAGAAATAGCGCAATAAATGACATTCAATGCTTTTGCATCGTAGCTAGACCCAGTTTTGTCATAGTCGCTCCACAACACTTGAGGTTTAGGTCTTGAAGAGGTAGCACCGTCATTCGATACGATTTGATCCATTGGTGCTTGCCACCCATTTTCTACTATGTCCCAAACTCCATGATCTAGGGATCTAAGGAAGATATGCATCCTAACTTTCTAATAAGTATAGTTAGATCCATAAAAAAGGGGTGGTCTTAAGACTAACGTTCCTTAATTTAGACATATTTTCAGCTTCAATAAGGATCTCCCTCTAGGCTTTTAAGCCCTTTAAGAGGAAACCGCTCCGATACCAATTAAAATTGTGGTTTTACCACTACAGGCGAAGCTTGAATACATGACTAATGTCCTAGATGGGGGTGAATAAGACTTTAAATTTTAACTGAATAAGTTACATGCACTTACTTCTAAACACTTATGTAAAGTAGTACAAATAAGAAGAAGTCAAACTATTCAGTCTACTCAAGTAAAAACATCATTCAGGCATTCTGTCAAGTTGCAAAGTAAATCATGTATATTGTTTAGAAAAATATAATAAATAAGAGATAAAACATTCAACCCATTGCACACGATGTATAGTGGTTCGGCTATGTGCCTACTCCACTCCCGGCTGACGCACTCTCCTAGAGTGTGCCAGATTTCACTATTAAGATAGTTTTAATTCAAGTTCACCAAACCTTCACAACCTACAAAGGTCTACATGATTTTCATCCGTCGATGGCCTACACAATGTCTTAGAGAGTTTAGATCTCAAACCCCAACACGAAGTCCTACACGAGGATGACGAATGTACTCTCCTATCGGAGGCCTATACAAGGGCTTGTCGAGTTTGGTATTTCAAACTCTTAAACTCAATCCTACACAAGGAATGGTTTCCAGACATAATAGAATCAAATATATTTTCTTACCTAAAGTGGATGAGCCCCATTAAAGCACATTGGTAAAGATCTTCTTGAATCGAAAAGCATCTTCAGCTCCCTTGTACCACAACCGTAATGATGATGTGCCTTTGGCGATGCCGAGGTTTCAATTAAGGGTTTGGTTAATCCTAACTTAGGAATGATGAGTCTTTATAATTAAGATTAGGATTAATTCAATGCTATCTAGCATAAAGGATTTGTCAATAAATGTGGTTGTTATAGCATTAATGAATGTTGGAGTTCATTCTTCAATCCAAGCTTTGAATGCTCAATGAATGTCTTTAAGACATGGATTAAATGATAAACTCCATGAGGAAGGAGAGCATGGGAAGAATGGCTTTAACTAGGGTTACACAGACACACACACATAAAACACACTATTTATCACCCTCTTGCAAAGAAAGCCCTCTTTCTTATAAATAGAGAAGTTTTACAATAGTAAAAAAATATGTAGAAAGCTGTCAAAATTGATGTCATCGATTGGTCTTCGAGGCCATCGAAGTGTCCCTTCGATGTCATCAAGAAAATCAAGATTTTTCTCTATAAGTTACTAGACAGTTTAGAATATCATGTCGATGTCATTGAGGGGCCTTTGATGCCATCGAAGTGTCCCTTCGATGTCATCAAGAAAATCTAGATTTTTGAGCTGAAGTTGCTGGACATTTTGAGCCACTTTCTCGATGTCATTGAATGGTCTTTGATGCCATTGAAAAAATTTAGGTTTTTTCATTGAAGTTGTTATACATTTTTGTCCGCCTGTTCGATGTCATCAAGCTGTCTTCGATGCGATCGAAGACACTTCGATGGGAGTTCAATGGGATAGAAATTAAACTATTTTTGTGATTTCCTTTTGGAATAGATTTCTTCTCACAACCACTTACTAGCACTTCTTGAATAGGATTTTCTTATGAGTTTTGGCTAGATAAAATGTCAAGTTTTATAAGGTGTGTATAAGTTTTTGAAGAGGTCCTGATACTTTACCTTTTCAATGCTTTGGACACCTTCGATCTTCGAGTCTTCTGTCTTGAATCTTCCTTGGGGCTCTTCAGACTCTATGACTCACAACTCATGCTAATTGACAAAATAGGGCACTTACAGATGTTTGATTGGATTGAACTTTAAAAATTCAATTTAGTAAAGTCTAAATAATAAAAGTAGGGCTAGCTCCACTCTGTTCATATTAAGAGCTATGCTCCAAATTGAAATGTATGGAATTTCAGTGAGATTATGGTTGTTATCATGAATAAAAACGTCACCACCCCATTTCACAAAAAAAAAAAAATAATAAATAAAAAAAAAAAAAAAAAAAAAACCTTATTAAGCAAGGAAGAGTAAAGTTCTAGACACTCTTCAAATAAAAGAAGCAAAAATAGAGTGAGAGAACTAAGAGGCATTAAATTAAAGATTTGATGATTCTCTCTCCTCCCTTCTAGTTTAACAAGAAAGCCAGCAACCTTAATTGCTCCCTTCCATGCACGAGCAATAGATAAATCTGTAAATCTAACACTAGATTTGGTAACGAAAGAAGAAAGAATCACAAGAGGTCAGATTTCTTACAAAATTTTAGTGAAAATGAGCAAGCCAAAGGACTGGAAACTCCAGAGATCCAATATTCCATGTTGATTGAGCTCTGATCTGAAGAAAAAAGAAAAAGAAGTGGATGTCTCCAAAGAAGAGAGGAAAAACTAAAATTCTGAGGATTCAGTCTCAATGAAGCCAGCAATCGAAAAACCTCTCGATTCTTCTACATAAATATCTAAAGTGACAAACACAAAGCACCTTGGAGATCTCCGATGGTCAAATCCACCTTACAAACAGGAAAACAGAACAAATGTCTAGCAATTTCAAGAAAAACATGAGATGTAAGAGGTTGTTCTTCCATAGCTATAAACCCTAGAAATCCCTTATTTCCTCTCTAGAAAATCCATGTAATGCAGATCAAGGAGCACATGGAAGAAATCTACTTAGGGTTTTTGCAACCCTCGAATGTGGATTGAGGTGTGCATGGAAGAAATCCCCCATTTCCTCTTCAGTTTTCCTTCTCTCCTTCTTTGGATTTTCTTTTTTTTCTTTTTTTTTTTGCTTTCAGACCAATGAAAGAGGTAGGGATGGAGGGTTTTATAAGGGGTGCGGATTGGATACTACCCCCACCAGCACCAAGACATAATTAGAGACAGACAATCATGTCAGGGGTATGTGGGGCCCACAATGATCTATATGTTTTATCCATGATGTCCATCTATTTTGATAAAATATTTTAGGGCATGAGCCCAAAAAGGAAGTCGATAGAAGACTTAAGTGGACCACACTACATGAAGTAGTGTGGATTTAAAGCCTACCATTGAAAAATTCCTAGGGCCATAAAAGTTTTAAGATCAAACTGATATGTATGTTTTCATCCTTGATTTGGCCTTATTTTTTGTCACCTTCCATTTTCCAAGGTGTGGAATTGTTCAGATTGCCTTACAAAAGTACTTCAGAATTATGTGCAATCCATGGTGGTCCCCATCATCAAATAAATGGTTCAAATTGTTGATAGGAACATTTGTTTGGACAAATGATCTTGATTGTTCATGTTAAAAGTAGTTGATTATATGGGATTTGTGGGCTTCAATGATCAAACATGGTCTCTTATAGGAAAACTAATCATAACCTTCATTTATTTAGAACATCTAGGCCATGCAAGTGGTGGACCCCCACTATAAAGATCACATAATACAAGTGTTAAGCGAGTTGGCATGTCAGGTGGGCTACCTCATTAAAATAATTGGATGGATGATGTCTAGCTCAATGTCCAAGTGTGGCCACCTCGGTTTCCTAAGATGGACTTTTAGCCTTAGTTTATAATTAACTGAGGTGAAATAGTAGACTTTTAGTCTCGATTCCTCACCAAACGAGGTGAAATAGATAACTTTTAGCCATAATTGCTTACTAATTTATATATTAAAAAATATATATTTTTAGTCTTTGTTCCCTAGTAACTAATGCAAAAAAGTGGACTTTTAGCCTTTGTTCCTTAGTAACTGAGACAAAATAGTGGACTTTTGGCCTCAGTTTCTCACCAACTAAGGTAAAATGGTAGACTTTTATCATCAGTTTCTCACTAATTGAGGTACAATGGTAGACCTTTAGCCTCTGTTTCTCACAAACAGAGGCGAAAAAGTGAACTTTTAGCCTCATTTCCCTAACAACTGTGGCTAAAAAGTGAACGTTTAACCTCAGTTTCTTACTAACTGAGGCAAAATAGTGGACTTTTAGCCTCGGTTTCTTACCAACTGAGGCAAAATAGTAAATTTTTAACCTTAGTTTCTCACCAACTAAGGCGAAATGATAGACTTTTAGCCTCGATTTCTCATCAACTGAAGTAAAATCGTAGACTTTTAGCATCGATTCCCTAGTAATTGAGGCGAAAAAGTAAACTTTTAGTATCGGTTTATTAACAATTGAGGTTAAAAAGTGAACTTTTAACCCCTATTTCATAACTGAGGCAAAATTGTGAACTTTTAGCTTCAATTTCTTACCAACTAAGGTAAAATGGTAGACTTTTAATCTCAGTTTCTCGTCTATTGAAGCAAAATTGTAGACTTTTAGCCTCAATTTTTCACTAATTGAGACAAAATAGCATACTTTTAGCCTAGGCTCCTTAGCAACCGAGGTGAAAAAGCTGACTTTTAACCTCTGTTCCTTAGTAACCTATGCGAAAAATGATCATTTAGCCTTAGTTCCTTAGCAACTGAAGTTAAAAAGTATATTATCATCAATTTACTAAACCGAAGCTAAAAATATTGTGACTAAAGACTCATTTTCTGGCAGTGTATTAAGGCGGAGCCCACACAACCCCTTTTTCTAGATATCATAGGAAGATATTTCCTCCCGCACCAACGGCCGCATGTGTGGTGTGTACGAACTAAGTCACCTTTAGATGCTCACAGTTATTTTTAGGGGACCAATTCTGATTTTTATAGAAGATACACTCCGACCATTAGATGTGTAGTCTTATGTCATGCTCATACCTAAAAAATCAGGATGATTTTAATTTCAAGTGGGGGACACAAAGAAAAATATTTTGGAGGGTGAGTGTTTCCTTGTGCACTGTTTACAACTGTGTGGTTCACAAGAAATATAGACTCTGCTTTTATATATATATATATATATATATTGGCTTAACATGAGGTGACACATCTATTAATCACGGTGGATTTAACATAAACACCATGGTGGGGCCACTTAAGCGGGCATCCCTAGTTTTTACAGAAATATAACCTCTCTCTTTCCCTCCAATGCCAACGCTCATTGAAATTTCCAAGTACCTTTTGAAACCTTAACGAGAAGGCTGGGATGATGGTATTTAAATGTCTAAGCCTGTGCCCGGTCTGATTTAAAAACGCCCTTATGATATAAGCCTGAGCCCAGTCGTCTTGAGCCCGGCCCTCGGGCCTGATATTTTAGCCAACTAAACTGCCGGTGCACTTCTGTTATATTCAGACCAACTAAAAAGACAAGGGATCTACTGGATGGGCCACTAAGGTTGGTAGGGTAGATGAGGGTGATCGAATCTCACGTGATGTGATAGCCTTATCTTCATGCCACGTGTCATGTTCGTGTTGGTTCGCTGTGGCAGGGTATCCACGGGTAAAAGGGAATTTAGAAAATGACACGTGGGTTAAGAAGGCCTGGTTTTTAAGTTGCTGAGGGCTATCTTGTAAACCCAGGACACCGTTTGGTACACGGATTACCTCCTGCCCCCTACCAGGAACGGGTCTGTGGGGCCGACGGTAATGCATGCGTTTTATTCATACGGTTCATCTATTTTGACAGATCATTCTACGGTATGAGATAAAAAAGAGCAGATCCGAGTCTTAAGTGTACGATACTACGGGAAGCACCGATGATAATGAGGCCCACCTTTGAAACCTTACAATAGCCCACCAAGATATTTATTCGGTCAAATGGACCTAGATGAAAGGAAAACAGAAATATCAGCCTGATCAAAATTTCTGCGGTTCCCAAGGAGTCTTTTAAGGGTGGGCATTCAATCCCACTGTGAATGAAACACACGTCACTGTGGGCCCTACAGAGGACGCAATCCACGTCCTAACACACGTCACTGCGATCAAGTGCTTAGCCCAATAATGATCGATAACCCAGATCGATCTGGACTGCACGTTCTTTTGGACTTTTGGCAGTCTTTGCTGTAGGCCTAAACAGATTAGCCATTATCGGTCCTAAGAAGCCAAGCCTTATCCTATTCGCCATCTTTTGGTGTGGCCCATGGTTCAATCATCCTTACCATCGATCCCATTATGGGCCATGCTCCAAAAACCATACTGGAATATCTCAGGCATCTGGTCTTCGGCCTTCAGCTGAATCGGTTTGTTCTCCTTGTATTTATTTTCCTTATCCATCTATTTTTAAGCCGTCAATGAAAGGTTAGAACTCAACATGCTAGTGTGGCCCACCTATCTGATTTTTGCTCTACGAGATTTCTGTTGTCCCACACGTGGCATGTCGGCTGGAAAGATGGAAAACTACCACAAATTGTCGTACCGGCCAAGCTATGGTCCATCCACCATGAAGTCTATCATATCAACATTAAGATCACAAGAAATGGACCCTACGAAGAGAGTTTTCCCATCGTGGCCTGTCACTCATTTTAGCTCACCCATCGAAATTTAATTTAGCAGGGCCCACTGAAAGTTCAGTTGAAGAATGATTGTAGTAATTCAGGCAGTTCGATTTGGCGTGTGTATGATGATCCAAACCATGAATTGAGCAAGGTCCACCACCGATGGTCACTAATAAAAGTTACCTAGATCAAATGACATAACCATTTAACTAATGAAACTTTTCTCACTGTACGTGAGCCCATGTCGATTTTGTCTTCTAAAGGTTCATCTGTTTCCTGTGATTAAAGGGATAGAATTTCCAGTGAGTGTGAGTTTTGGTTCCATGGTCCATGCATTATTGAACCTACTTAATGAGCAGTACTTACGATCTTAGCCATGTATGCCATGTGTACCACAATTACACGGCGGCGAAAGTATCAGCCGTGCCGCCAAAGGCGCCCGGGATGGCAACAAGGCAGGAAGCGGATCGCGTGGTGTGCCACGTACCGCCGACCTCGGTGGTGTGTTGACGTCATCAAGTTCTGTGGGACACACCATGATGTATGTGCTATATCCATACCATCCATCCGTTTGGCGATATCATTTTAGTATATGAATCCAAAACTTTCAAGTCTCAAGTGCACCGCACCGCAGAAGGAAGTGGGGACAATGATTCCCACTGTTGAAACCTTCCTACTGTCCATGTCTATTTGCCATCCAACCTATTCATAAGGTCACACAGACCTGGATGCCCATGTCTATTTTCCGTCCAACCTGTTCATGTTCATAAGTTCACATAGACTTGGATGAAAAAAAAAAATAAACAAACATCAGCCTGATCCAAAACTTATGTGGCCTCTAAGAAGCTTTTTGGTGTGGTCCACTTGAGCTTTGAATCTTTTTTATTTTTGAGTTCGCATGGTAAAATGATCATGTCAAATGGACGAACGGTTTGGATATAACACATATATCATGGTGGACCCTACGGAATTTGGTGATGTCAACGCATCACCAAGGTGGAGTGCGTCCTCCCCCCGCCCAGACAGTAATCCGTCCGGGCAGGGCTCTGTGGGGCCCACCGTTATGTAAGTGTTTTATCCACTCGGTTAATCGTTTTTCTCATAACATTTTAGGGTATGAGCCAAACAATGAAGAATATAAAAAATTCCAAAGGACCACATCAAAGTAAGCTGCAGTGAATATGACAGCCACTGTTGAAACCTTTCTAAGGGCCACCGTGATGTTTTTTTACCATATAACCTATTCATAAGGTCATGAAGACGTGGATGAAGTGAAAACAAAAATATCAGGTTGATCCGAAACTTATCCAGCTCCCAAGAAGTTTTTAATGGTGGACGTTCAATCCACACTTTGTGATCCACTTAATCTCTGAACCTGCCTCATTTTTTGGCTTATATCTAAAATGATCTAAGAAAAACGATTAACGGAGTGGATAAAAACACTTACATCACGGTGGGCCCCACAGAGCCCTGCCCGGACGGATTACCGTCCGGGCGGGGGTTGGACGCAATCCGCGTCCGGCGGAGTGGCATGTGTCACACCACGCCATCCGCGTTCCGGCGACAGGTGGGGTTTGATCCTAGGAAGCAGATTGGGTACTCGTAGTGAGTAAACTTTTTTGGGCCCACCGTAGATGCATGTGACTTATCCACGCCGTCCATCCAACTTTTCAGCTTATTTTAAGGGTTGATCCCAAAATTGAAGCATGAACAAAGCTTAAGTGGACCACACCACAGGAAATAGTGGTGATAATAACGTCCACACCATTGAAACCTTCTTAGGGCCCACGGTAATGTTTATTTGTCATCCAGCCTGTTCAGAAGGTTAGAAAGATAGGGATGGAGGGAGAAAAAACTAATATCAACTTCATCCAAAACTTCTGTAAACTCTAAAAAGTTTTAGACGATGTATGTTCAATTTACACTGTTTCCTGTACCATAGTCCACTTCTTCTTTAAATATTCTTGCAATTTCGGACCATCCTAAAAGATTTGTAAAAACAAATGAACATCGTGGATGTGACGCATATATCTCGGTGGGGAGAGTTTACACAGTACGTGATTCGTTTCCTTATTCCAATCAGAATCAGCTGTAGCCGGATCCATTAACAACATGAGCCTAGGCTTTCATCTGAACACGACTTCAAAAATCTAAGAACTCAATAATCAGCTTAATTGATGCTTACCTATGTGGGGTTTGACTCAAAGACTTGACTTAGTCTTTATTTAACTTTTATTAACATTTGTATTAATATTTTAATAACTAAATTAGAATTATGTAAGTTTATTTTAAGCAATTAAGACCTGAAACTGGCAGGCTTTTTTTCTTCTTCTTTTAATTGAAAAACAGTTAACTGGGCCAGTGACTCGATTGGAGTTAGGCCCGAGCCATGTCAAGTTGATGTAGTAAGGACACTTTGATGGACCAATCAAGTGCAAAAAAGGGCCTAAAGAAGCACTATAGCTTCTGATGGGTGAGGACAATCTGATGGACCAATCAAGGGTAGGGATTGAGAGAATTTCACCATATTTGTATTCCATTTTTTACTATTATAAGAAAGCCAATAGGAGTGTGACACGTGGTATTGTATGAGGAATAGAAAGTGTATAAAAATATCTTTAAAGATTTAGAGCTTTTCACGGATTACAACTGGCATAAAGCTAGTAGTACACGTTAGTGGTTGGTCGACTAAGTATTGTGCTCGACATGGTGATATACAAGAAGCTCGGTTGAGCTATTTAAGACATATGGGTGGCCGAGGGAACCAAAAAAAAAAAGACAAAAAACAAAAAAAAACTTAGCCAACAGAAGTGAATTAAGCGACCGAGAAGCGTTCAAAAGTGAAATGTACATAGAGATGTCAAAGAAAAAAGGATTTAGAAAATAATGTGGCAATGGTACAAATGTCATATTTAAAAAAAAATTAATACTACATGTCATCAGATGACTGATGAAAGTAATGTGGTGATGTGTGCCCAATGAACGATTAGCAACCAAAGCAGGGCATGGTCGAAAGAGGAAGAACAGTCAGGAAGACGAAACGTACTAAAAGAAGAATCAGAGAGACTTTTGGACTACCTATAACCATTACAGTAATGGAAGAAAGATCTGAAAGAATAAGCTACAACAAAATTCTATAACTAGCAGAGGAAATCAACAGAGCAATACGTCTCATACGAATCAAACCAATAGCAATCAATCAAACCTATCAATTTATCTTTTATCTCAGCTTATTCTCGAAGTAGTGGTAATTCTTAGCCATAATCTTTACTTGTAATCTAAGTCAACGCTCACACGCTGGATTTGTTCTTTATCTAATATCAAGCAGTTTTTTTAAGAAATGTATTCTTGCAGTTGCTCCTAATGACTAATTGTGAGTTTTTCCTTTTGCTTGATATGGACTACTATTCTGAAAATCCTTTCTTGTGGAAGGCATAAAGTAATGTAAGTACTATAGTTTATATCCCTGTCTGTTGTCAAATTTGTGGTGCCAAAATCACTGTTATATATAACTTGCATAAGTGAAGCTCTCTCAAGGATCAACATTCATGAACAAGCTAAGCTCACAACAAGAAAAGCTCACAAGTACAAGGATCAATCTTGAATGCAAGATCTGTTCACAAGACAAGACTCAAGCTGCAAGACTTCAAGAAGAGTACAAGGCAGTTTGTAAAGAACTCAAGACACTTTCAAGATTGAGCTACATCAAGATTTCAAGATTGAGCTACATCAAGATTTCAAGATTGAACTACATCAAGACTTCAAGGCTCATACTTCAAGGTCACTAGTTCCTAATGTTTCAATGTCCTTACTTCATGGTTGAGGTTTGACTGACCTTAGGTTGACCTTAGAAGTAGGTCACTTTGGATACATAAATCGAATGTTTATTTTACATAAGTTTGGTCTGTTCTTCGACTAGTCCTAGGCCTTCTTCGACTAGTCCTAGAGTTGCTTCGACCAGTCTAAGAAATTCCTCGATCAGTCGTGAGTTTGTTACAAATTTCGGATAAAATCTGTTAGGCTTCGACTAGTCTAGGAATCTGTTCGACCAGTCGAAGGAACAGTGTCGACTGCATCTTCGACCAGTCGAAAATCTTCGACTCAAAATCCAGCGATGTTTTTCAAGTTCTTCGACCAGTCGAAGGAGACCTTCGACCAGTCGTAGAATGGTCAAAGCTTATCGCGCCTGATTTTTTCAAATCTGTTATTGCTTCGACTAGTTGAAGAGCTCCCTAGACCAGTCGAAGACGCGATCTGCTCACCTATAAATAGTGCACGAATCTCAGAAGAAATCATCGAATTAATTAATCCATTCAAGCCAATCTTCGTCGAACTTCTGAGAGATAATTCTGCGCTCCATCTAAGCTAAATGTGCTTATTTAATATTCTCTTTCCTTAGCTTTATTTAATTCATTTTGTTTCTGCTATTCCAATCTAATTTGATAAGAGGAATTGTTATTCCCTTTCTTTGGAATCAAAATCAATTAAGGCAAGCCCTATTTGGTTTAATTTAAAATCTATTAGAATTAGAACCATTGTAATTGAGTACTGGACATTAAACTTGGACATTCAATCATCTACTCTGATTTGGTTCTACCGGGCTGCTACAACGAAGGAGATAATCAGGTATTTTACATTTAATTGTAAATTCCTTTCTGTTTTGGTTTCTTTCAAGATTTGCCAGAAAAATCTTGTTGTATTGGTTATCTGGGGAGAGCCAGGAAAACTCAGAAGTGGAGTTTTTTAATTGTGTAAGCCCATAGACAAAGACACAATTGTAAAGGTTTTGGGTGAACCTGGGAAAACCTATTTTGTTAATGAACGCCAATATCCCCTGTGTGAGGATATTAGGAGTGGAGTAGCATTCTGTGTGGCTGTTGTTTAACAGTTGGTGAACACACACGAGAACCACTATAATCCCTTGTGTTGTGGTTGAATGATTTATACTTCTGATCTTTAATTATTCTTTTGTGGGATGTATGTATGGTGGTGAATGTTGTAATCATTTAATTCAAGCATTGTGAGAATTTTGTAATAGTTTAGAATTTATTTTCTGCTATTCCTTTATCAGCTTGATATTCAATTTCCTTTAAAAGTTGTTCCAGCAAGGTTGCCCTGCCATTTTTATGGTGTATGGCTGTCCCTAGAACAATACATTTGTGATTACAATTTATTTCAATTCAGTTTGTATTTATTTCTGTATTCCTCTTTAGTTTGAGATTTGATACAAAGATCTTTCTAGAAATAAGGTTGTTCTACCATAAACTCTAGTTTTTTATGTAAGGTTGTCCTTAGAACAACATTTGTATCAACCTCTCAAGATCTGAATTTTGAGGTTATTTTACTTTCTTGCATTGTGATTTATTTTGGCTATCATATTCTTTTTAATTCCGCCGTTATAAGTTTTATTTGGCATTGTCCTATTCACCCCCCCTCTAGGACATATAGCTAGGCCTTTTCAAGTGGTATCAGAGCCTAATAGCTCTTTTTTAATTCTTGGATTTAATTCCTGAGCTAACGATTTAAGCTATTTAAGATGTCAAATTTTGATAGCCTTTCAGTCACAAGGCCTCCACCCTTTGATGGCTCCAACTATGCCTATTGGAAAGCCAGAATGAGGATCTTCCTCAAATCAATGGATGAAAATGTGTGGCAAGCCACAGTGACTGAATGGAAACCTCCTATCATGGAAGTTACTGGGGTTGATGGTTCAAAATCTATGAAAGTCACACCATATTACCAATGGACCACTCTTCAGAAAAGTGAGAGTAGTGCAAATGTTAAAGCACTAAATGCAATTACTTACGCACTATCACCGGATGAGTTCAAAAGAATCATTTCCTGTGATACTACAAAGCAAGCTTGGGATATATTAGAAATGACACACGAGGGTACTACAATTGTCAAAAAATCTAAAATCCAACTCCTCACAACTAGATTTGAAGAAATTCATATGGAGGAAAATGAAATGTTTATGGACTTTTACACTAGATTGAATGACATTGTAAACTCAATGTGGGGTCTTGGCGATAAAATCCCAGAAAGTAAAGTGTGTGCAAAAATATTACGCTCACTTCCTGAACGGTTCAATTCTAAAGTAACCGCGATCCAGGAACTTCGTGATACGGATAATATGAGGGTAGAAGAACTAGTTGGTTCTCTACAAACCTACGAGTTAAACTTTAAAGCTCCTAAAGGTAAATCTATCGCACTAAAATCTTCTAAATGTAATTCAGAAGATGATATGACTCTTTTAGCTAAGAAATTTTACAAGATTTTCAAAAGCAAGAAAATGGTTGATTTTTAAAAATCAAATGATAAAAAGAAGTTTAGACCCAAATCTCGAAAATCTTTGAAAGATAGTCAATGTTACAACTGTCAAGAATATGGGCACTTAGCAAATAGATGTCCTAAAAGGGACAAACCCAAGAAGAAGGGTATGTTGGCTACATGGGATGAATCATCTGATTCTAAAGGTTCTTCTGAATCAGAAGATTCTGAAACTGAGTCGGGCAATGAGGTTAAAGCTCTTATGACTCTAGACAAATTCACATTTTCAGATAATGACTCAACAAGTGAAGAAAATCTTAGTAGTGAATGTGAAAATGAAGATGATCTTCAAGATGCTTACAATGCCTTATATAAGGAAAGTTGTAAAATTGCTGTCAAACTTAAACTTCAAAAAGAAAAGTTTTCTAAACTCAAAAAATGTTTTGAATCACTTGTCTTAGAAAAATCACAAATTTCAGATTGTTTTGAAAAATCAAAATGCGATTTGGAATTCAAAAACTCCCTAATTATTGATTTAAAATCTGAAATTGAGAAACTTAAAACTGAAGCATCTTCTCTTCTGAGTCTAAAGGACACATGGAAATATGCCCAAGGTGATCCAAAGTTAGAGAAACTTTTATCCGGATCAAGAAAATGTGGCGATCTATCCGGGTTGGGCTATGATAAAAATTTACCTCCTAAATAAAAGTATACTCCTCCTATGTTTGTTAAAGGAGAGTCCTCAAACTCAAAAGGGAAAAGTACTTATCAAGATTTTTCTAGAAATTCAAAAACTTTTCAAAAACCTAGAAGCAGCCATGTCAACTTTAATCAGAAACGAAATCCACTAGCTGAAAAGATAGTTGATTTACTCAAGGAGCTCTTAAAATCTAACTCTATAGGTCATTCCTACAAATATACACAAAAGAAGACCAACTATGTTCCTAAACCCAAAACAGTTATGAAATGGGTTCCTAAAGTTACCTGCTTGGTTGCTCACACTGCTTTCAAAGCAACAAGTCATTCAAAGTGGTACCTAGACAGTGGATGCTCCAGGCATATGACAGGTGACAAAGCTTTATTCACGGATCTGAAAGATATGACTGATGGTTCAGTCACATTTGGTGATGGTAGCAACTGCAAGATTATAGGCCAAGGTACGGTTCAACTTTTTAATCTTCCTGTGTTTAAAAATATTTTATATGTTGAAGACTTAAAACATAACTTGCTTAGTATATCTCAAATATGTGATAATAACCATAGTGTTCGGTTTTCTAATCAAAGTTGTGAGATACTAAACAATAAGGGTTCTGTAATATTAACTGGACGTAGAACGTTTAAAAATTGCTATATTATTAGCGAATCCAGCTCATCTAATCAAACATGTTACATGGTCCATACAGACGAGACTGATTTATGGCACAAACGTCTTGGACATGTACATTATCAAAATTTATATAGATTGAGCAAATGAGAATGTATAAGAGGTTTACCCAAACTTCAGAAATTAGATAAAATATGTGGTGAGTGCCAGATAGGCAAACAAACAAAGAACTCACACAAAAAGGTGAATTCAAATACCACATCAAGACCACTCGAACTTCTCCACATGGATCTGATAGGACCTACCAGAACAGAAAGTCGTGGTGGGAAAAAGTATATCCTGGTAATAGTTAATGACTTTACCAGATTCACAGGATAAATCTGAAACCCTTGAAGAAGTAAGAAAAGTTTTCAAAATGATTCAAACTGAAAAATCTTCTCAAATCAGTAAAATTCGTAGTGATCATGGATCTGAATTTGAGAATAGCAATTTTGAGAAGTTCTGTACCGACTAAGGAATATTACATGAATTCTCTGCTCCTAAAACTCCACAACAAAATGGAATTGTAGAAAGAAAGAATAGGGTGCTTCAAGAAATGGCTAATGTCATGTTGAATAGCATGAAGCTCTCTAAAAATCTTTGGGCTGAAGCAGTCAATACAGCTTGCTATATTATTAACCGAGTCTACACTAGCAAAGATAATAATAAAACGGCTTACGAATTGTAGTTCAATAAAAAGCCTACTGTTAAATACTTTCGAGTTTTTGGCAGCAAGTGCTATATTTTACATGATCGTGAAAATTCGATACGAAGAGTGATGAAGGTATTTTTCTAGGATATTCCTTAAACAGTCGAGCTTATAGGGTTCTAAACAAAAGGACTAGTGTGATTCAAGAATCCATTAATGTTGTCATTGATAATCACTTAAACACGCCAATTTCTAATTCAGATAATGATGAAGTACTAATCATTGATAAACCTGATACTTCATCGAATCAGATTGATTCTGAGTTGAGAACTATTAAAGATCATCCAACCACACAAATTCTTGAAAACCCTCTCACCGGTGTTCGCACCCGTAGACAACTTGAGGATATATATAATTATGTATGTTTTACATCCCAAATAGAACCATCTAACGTAAAAGAAGCTCTTGCTGATGAGAACTGGATTGTTGCGATGCAAGAAGAACTCAACCAATTCGTAAGAAATGATGTTTGGTATCTCGTACCAAGACCTAAAGATAAACACATCATTGGAACAAAATGGATTTTCAAAAATAAGTCTGACGAGTGTGGAAATATAATTAGAAACAAGGCTAGACTAGTGGTACAAGGTTATACTCAAATTGAAGGGATTGATTTCGATGAAACTTTTGCACGAGTAGCACGTCTTGAATCTATCAGACTATTTATATCCATTGTATGTTTTAGAAAGATAAAGATCTATCAGATGGATGTGAAAAGTGCTTTTCTAAATGGTGATTTACATGAAGAAGTCTATGTTGAACAGCCAATGGGTTTTGAAGATTCCAAAAATACTGATTATGTATATCGGCTTAAAAAGGCACTTTATGGATTAAAACAAGCACCTAGAGCATGGTATGAGAAACTAACAAAATTTCTTTTAAGTCATAATTTTCAAATGGGATCTGTTGATAAAACTCTGTTTGTTAAAAAACATAATGATCATATCTTAATGGTGCAGATTTATGTTGATGATATCATTTATGGATCAACTTGTACTGACTTGACTACTGAGTTTGCAGATTTGATGAAATCACAGTTCGAAATGAACATGGTTGGGGAATTGACTTATTTCCTTGGATTGCAAGTAAAGCAATAACGTGAAGGAATATTCATTTCTCAATCTAAGTATGCTTTGAATCTAATCAAGATATTTGGATTTGAGAATGGCAAGAATTTCGATACTCCTATGAGTACTACCCTGAAACTCTTAAAAGACTCTAATGGTAAAAATGTTGACTCAAAACTTTATCGGAGTATGATTGGTAGTTTGTTATATTTAACTGCTAGTAGACCTGATATTTCTCTAAGTGTTGGTATTTGCGCAAGATATCAATCTGATCCAAAAGAATCTCACTTGATTGCTGTCAAGCGAATTATTAGATATGTCGCAAGTACTGTAAATCTCGGTCTCTGGTATCCTCATGAGACCAGTGTCCAATTAGCTGGGTACTCGGATGCTGACTGGGTTGGTAATCTAGATGATAGAAAATCAACCAGTGGTGGTTGTTTTTACATTGGAAATTGTCTAGTTTCCTGGTTTAGTAAGAAACAAAATTCTATATCACTTTCAACAGCTGAAGCTGAGTATATCGCAGCTGGTAATGCATGTACACAGCTTGTTTGGATGCAACGAATGCTAAGTGATTATGGAATTAAACAGGATTCTATGTTATTACATTGTGATAATTCCAGTGCGATAAATATTTCAAAAAATCCTATTCAGCATTCTCGTACTAAGCACATTGACATTAGATTTCATTATATAAGGGAATTAGTAGAAGAAAAAGTTATATCTCTAGAATATATTCCTACCGAAGATCAACGAGCTGACATTTTCACAAAACCTCTCGATAAAAGCAGGTTCAAAAAGATGAAATTTGATCTTAGTATGTGCATTTTAAAATGATTATTTATGCCTACTTGTATTATAGTGTATATATTTGTTAGATTGAATTCTAATTTTTATATAATTTGCAAGAAATATGAATTTTTGGACATTCTTCGACCAGTCGACCTTCGACCGGTCGTAGATATCCACGACCAGTCGTAGAACTCGGGAATCACTTAAAATTTGGAGATTTTTGCTTTCTTCCTCATTCCTTTTTTTTCTCTCTAAAGAGCTGAGCTTCGACTTGTCGAACCCATCTTTCATGTTCTTCAAGGTTAGTGTTCCAAATCACATTTTTCTTACAGATTTGTATCTAGATTGTTTACTTTTCAAGCTTTAAGCTTTGTATTTTAGATTTCATTGAGATTTGGGGTTTGGATTTTAATAAATCTGTTTTGTGTAAACCCACTTCTTAATCCTTTGCAACTTCTTATTTCCTTGATATCCTTCTTGCAAATGGCTTCTAGAGGTAGAAAAACTACTTCCCGTTCTTCTTCCTCCAGATCGACCATTAACTCTAAGCGTCATCTTCTTGTTCCCAATGATGATCCATCATATGTTAGGGACATTAGATTATGTAATGTTATTGTTGAACATCCTGTTGATGTTAATCATATTGCACCTTTTGACATCCTTCCTATGCTTGAAGCTGTAGGTTGGATTAACTTATTACATTGGGATGGGCCTGCATACCGGTCCATTGTCCAATCCATGTTTACATGTATTAGTGCTTTCTCACAGGATAATTTAACTTTTAAAATATCTATTAGAGAAGGGCCTTTTGACATTGATCGTCATTTAATTTCAGCCCTTATGGACATTCCTGTGAATGATGAGGATATTCCTATCCATAACTTAACTGATAAACCCTCAATGTCTGAAAAACGCATGCTCACTAGATACTTGTGCAACATGGATGTTCAATGGACACAAAAAGGGAATGCGCTTCCCGCAAGGTATTTGTTACCCAAATACAGAATTCTCCACAAAATCTGTGTCTAATCTGTATCCTCGTTCGGGTAACAAAACTGACTTGACTTCGTTTATGGTTCGTGTTATCCATGCTATTTCCAGTGGTACTCAGATTGTTTACCATCCTTAATCTGTCATTTCATTCTTCAGTTTAGACTCCATCCTGGTCATAGTGTCATTCTTTTTGCCTATTTAATGACTGTATTGGCTACACATATGTTAGTCGATATGCCGGTTGATGAGGCACCAATCCATCATCTGATCTTCAACAATTCTAATATCAATAAGATGAAGCTGGATCTACTTCCTGAACAAGGTGGTGGTGGTGGTGGTGGTGGTCATGAAGAAGCTGATGATGACATTAATATGGATGACATTTTTGAGGAACTGGATTCTGACTCAACAAATGATCCAGATTTTGAACCATCTGATGTTGATGCTCGTCTGAGTGCATTAGAGGATAAAGTTGAGAATATAAATGTAAAGATGGAAAACATGTCTGTTGCTCATGATTTACAATTCAAGTACATGCGCAAATATCTTAGGCGATTGAACAAAGGCATGCACCAACTTGATCCCTCTATTCCTGCTCCGTCATCTGGTTCTGGTTCTGACTAGTTTATCTGAGACTTCTAGTCTGTAATAACTTTATAACTTAGCACTTGGTTGACTGATTTTGAGTTGGATACTATCTATGTTTTATGCTGGATATTTATTCTATGTGAAGCTATGCTGAGTATCTCTATCTCTGTTTTGCTATAATCTCATAACTCCTCATGTTTACTCTCATATATCCCTTTATTTAGTTCTCCTTTATTATTGTTTCCTTTGTCATATTGTGACAAAAAGGGGGGGAATGGTTTGTTCTTAACAATGTGATTGTGAGAGGAGTAGCATTGATTATGTTACTCAGGGGGAGTCAGAGGGAGTATATTTGAGCTTGTTGAATGAAATTGGTTGAATGTTGAATATTATTGAATATTGATTTGCAGGTAAGCCAGTTGATATGACCTGGTTCATAACTCTTTAACCAGTTGTTTTACTTTATGTTTATCTTGGTTATGTGTTTTATCACTAATTTGACAAAGGGGGAGATTGTAAGTGCTATAGTTTATATCCTTGTCTGTTGTCAAATTTGTGGTGCCAAAATCACTATTATATATAACTTACATAAGTGAAGCTCTCTCCAGGATCAACATTCATGAACAAGCTAAGCTCACAACAAGCAAAGCTCACAAGTACAAGGATCAATCTTGAATGCAAGATCTGTTTACAAGACAAGACTCAAGCTGCAAGACTTCAAAAAGAGTACAAGGCAGTTTGTAAAGAACTCAAGACACTTTCAAGATTTGAGCTACATCAAGATTTCAAGATTGAGCTACATCAAGATTTCAAGATTGAACTACATCAAGACTTCAAGGCTCATACTTCAAGGTCACTAGTTCCTAATGCTTCAATGTCCTTACTTTATGGTTGAGGTTTGACTGACCTTAGGTTGACCTTAGAAGTAGGTCACTTTGGATACATAAATCGAATGTTTATTTTACATAAGTTTGGTCTGTTCTTCGACTAGTCTTAGGCCTTCTTCGACTAGTCCTAGAGTTGCTTCGACCAGTCTAAGAAATTCCTCGATCAGTCGTGAGTTTGTTACAAATTTCGGATAAAATCTGTTAGGCTTCGACTAGTCTAGGAATCTGTTCGACCAGTCGAAGGAACAGTGTCGACTGCATCTTCGACCAGTCGAAAATCTTCGACTCAAAATCCAGCGATGTTTTTCAGGTTCGCTGACCTATGACCAGTCGAAGGAGACCTTCGACCAGTCGTAGAACGGTCAAAGCTTATCGCGCCTGATTTTTTCAAATCTGTTATTGCTTCGACTAGTCGAAGAGCTCCCTAGACCAGTCGAAGACGCGATCTGCTCACCTATAAATAGTGCACGAATCTCAGAAGAAATCATCGAATTAATTAATCCATTCAAGCCAATCTTCGTCGAACTTCTGAGAGATAATTCTATGCTCCATCTAAGCTAAGTGTGCTTATTTAATATTCTCTTTCCTTAGCTTTATTTAATTCATTTTGTTTCTGCTATTCCAATCTAATTTGATAAGAGGAATTGTTATTCCCTTTCTTTGGAATCAAAATCAATTAAGGCAAGCCCTATTTGGTTTAATTTAAAATCTATTAGAATTAGAACCATTGTAATTGAGTACTGGACATTAAACTTGGACATTCAATCATCTACTCTGATTTGGTTCTACCGGGCTGCTACAACGAAGGAGATAATCAGGTATTTTACATTTAATTGTAAATTCCTTTCTGTTTTGGTTTCTTGCAAGATTTGCCAGAAAAATCTTATTATATTGGTTATCTGAGGAGAGCCAGGAAAACTCAGAAGTGGGGTTTTTTAATTGTGTAAGCCCACAGATAAAGACACAATTGTAAAGGTTTTGGGTGAACCTGGGAAAACCTATTTTGTTAGTGAACGCCAATATCCCCTGTGTGAGGATATTAGGAGTGGAGTAGCATTCTGTGTGGCTGTTGTTTAACAGTTGATGAACACACACGCGAACCACTATAATCCCTTGTGTTGTGGTTGAATGATTTATACTTCTGATCTTTAATTATTCTTTTGTGGGATGTATGTATGGTGGTGAATGTTGTAATCATTTAATTCAAGCATTGTGAGAATTTTGTAATAGTTTAGAATTTATTTTCTGCTATTCCTTTATCAGTTTGATATTCAATTTCCTTTAAAAGTTGTTCCAGCAAGGTTGCCCTTCCATTTTTATGGTGTATGGATGTCCCTAGAACAATACATTTGTGATTACAATTTATTTCAATTCAGTTTGTATTTATTTCTGTATTCCTCTTTGGTTTGAGATTTGATACAAAGATCTTTCTAGAAATAAGGTTGTCCTACCATAAACTCTGGTTTTTTGTATAAGGTTGTCCTTAAAACAACATTTGTATCAACCTCTTAAGATCTGAATTTTGAGGTTATTTTACTTTCTTGCATTGTGATTTATTTTGGCTATCATATTCTTTTTAATTCCGCTGTTATAAGTTTTATTTGGCATTGTCCTATTCACCCCCCCTCTAGGACATATAGCTAGGCCTTTTCAAGTAACACATCTTCGGAGGAAGAATCACACCCTCCGATTATCACCTGATCATTATCAGATTCTACAAGTGGTTATGTAAGTGATCGATCATCTTAGAATCTAGTCATATACATTTATATTAGACGTATCTACTTATTTTGGCACTTGTGGTCAAAGGTGATCAGTTTGTATCAAGTCGTGGTAACGATTCTGGCACGCCAGCATAACAGAAAACAAACTGAGTATCAAACATTTTTTTGGCACGCCTAGTGAGACTACAAATTCCTTAGTTGACACAAGTATATTTTCCAGTGCAATAATTATTCGGAAATGTGATTAGATCACATATCTGCTGATAACTACCCTGCACTCTATGATTGTTGAGAACTTAGAATGATTAGATCCCCGAGTTCAAATAACTTAGAAACTTCCTAATATAGCTCCCCATCGTGTATGCATTCGAGAGTGCTCATGGGTAATAAGCTCTTGTTCCTTCGTGTAGGATATGGCACCCAAGCAAGTAACCCGAGCGACTTCTGCTTCCCCACCTAAGATTCCTGTTCCCCCGCCTGAGACTTCTGCACCCCCATTCGAGTCTAGCATAGCACCGACCGTGTCGTGAGTGTGGACCAGCTGTAGCTGATATTGCAAGCAATAACTGCCATTTTTCATAAAGCGGACTGGAAGAGGCAGGTGCCCTCCGATAGCTCCCGACAGTATTGACAGCAGTGGAGATGCGCAACCTACCAAGGCGCCAAAGCACCAGCAAGACCTTCGGCACCACCTCTGAGGCAACTTTTCGGTTCCTGTTATGGATGCAATGGGATAGGACACCGTAGGTGGGAGTGCCCCCGACCACAGCAGCAATAGCCGAGGGCACCAATAATACCTCCAGCACCTCCTTTGTGGTAGTTCACAGGTACTTGCTTTAGATGCGGTGGGATAGGGCATCGTAGGAGTAAGTGCCCCCGTCCTCAGCATCAGCAGTAGTGACGACAATATCTGCGCCGAGACTCCAGCGGTGGTAGCAAAAGCAACAGGATCCTCAGGCATCAGGAGGAGTCGTCAATGATTCGTGCAACTTGGCCCCTGCATCGTCTTACTAGACTGCTTATGGAAGAGGCGTCATGGAAGCAAGAGGCTGAGATTAGGGAGTGTTATCCCCGTCTCCTTATTGTTTGATTGCACTCGTATGTTATGTTTCTGATTTTTTCATAGTGAAACAAATTCCCCTCTTTTATGAGTTATTTTGTGACGTTAGTAAATTTTGAGGATGAAATTTTTATTAGGAGTGGAGAGTTATAAGGCCCGTATCATAGTCTGTACCGTTCTGTAGGCTTTCGCGATCCTCCCGGTCGAATTTAGGCAACCCTCGACCTGTATCAGACGTTTGCGCGAGATCCTAGGCCGAGTCCCGCATATCAGAGTTGACTCGACTCGAAACTTGTACCCCTGCGACTGCGCCGTCGCCGCAGTTCCAATGCCGTGACTCACGCATCGATCCGATACCGAGGCCAGGAGATGTGGGCCTGTGTTCATTCCGAAGAAATGTGGTGCGTTGCGAATTCTGAGGGAATCTATACAATATGTCCCATCAATCAATCAATCGAGTCAAGTCAAGTACACTCCATACCACAAGTATAAGCAACTCATCCCTTCCCATTTCCAAAGTCAAATCTCCCTCTCTCCACCCGTCCCTCTTTCACCCAAATTTCAACCCAACCCATGCTTTCCTATTCCCATCCCTTACAATAACCAATCCATCCATCCCTTTCATCCATCATTTCTCTCTCCCTCTCATTTCTATCTTTACTCTCCAACCCCAAGAGCAACACCCAATGTCTAAGCTCTCTCTCCCAAATTCAAGTGTAGCCCACTTTCCCACTCTCTCATCTCCCATCTCAACCTTTCATTCATCATCTACCTCCATTAAAATTGAAGGCAAAGAGCACAGGAGTCTAAGGAGCTAAAGAAGGAGGCCGATAGGTGGGTGATTCACTGTTGATTTTAATTTAATGGTCCACTTGTGATGGGACCCAATTTGATTTGTGTTATAATCATACGAGGCGCCCATAGTGGTGGGGTCCCTCCACTACACCGATCTCTCTCCCTCTCTCTCTTTCTCCTTTTCTTTAGGTGATGATAATGATGAGAGTGGCCCGTTTATGACGTATATATTATATCCATACCATCCATTTTGGGAAGTATAGACCCCACCATGATGAATGGATTAGATCCACACCGTACATTGAGGACCATGTATAATTGGGGCCACCTCTATATATATGTGTGTGTGTGTGTGTGTGTGTGTGTGTGTGTGTGGTTGGTGGGCCATGAGTACGTGGACCCCACCTTGATGAAGGTATTGCATCATACCTTGGACGTCCAGCAGTCTCTGTGTAAGGGAAAACACTCTAGCAGTTAAAAAAAACAGAGAGAGAATGTATATGATATATATATGTGTGTGTGTGTGTGAGAGAGAGAGAGAGAAGGGCCCCACGTGTGACCCACCCGCCTGGATGGAGCAGCTGGGGCCCTTGACGTCAGCAAGTGGTGGACCCCCACCGTTCTTGTGAGGTGTGATCCACCGTCCAGCATGCTGGACGGGTGGGATCCATCATAGATGTATATGTTTTATCCATTGTCCATCTAGACGGTGGCAAATGGGGCTCACCACTGATGGGTGTATCACATCCAAGTCGTTCATCCATCTACCCCACCTTGATGTGTTGTTCAACCCACGTCGTCCATCCAAATTTCGTGGGACCCACCTTTATCATGATGTCTACACCATCCAGATGGATCTGGACAGTGAGTTTGGGCAGCTCCCTACCATCGTATAGAGGCATATAATATATAATATTATATTATATAAAATATAAAATATATTAATAATACTGTTTAGGTGGGCCACGTGTGTGGGACCCACCACTGACGTATGTATTGTATATACACCGTCCAGGCTCCTAGACGGTGCTGGATGGGCCACGCCAAATGTGTGGGTCCCATCCACACCATCCAGCAATCTGGACAGGTGGAGTCACCATGATATATGTTTGTATCCACGTCGTCCATTCATCCTCTAGACCGGTGGAGCCCACCGTGATGTAGTCTAACCATCCATTCATTTGTCAGCTCATTTTAAGGCTGAGATCAAAAAAATAAGACAGGTCTAGTATCAAGTGGACCACACTACAGAAAGCAATGGAGTTGAACGCCCACCATTGAAACCCCTTTGGGTTACAGAAGTTTTGATTCAATATAATATTTGTTTCCTTCCCTGTTCAGGTCCTTGTGACCTTATGAACAATATGAATGGGAAATAAATACTATGGTGGGGCCCATTAGAATTTAACTATGGAAGTCATTATCACCACGGCCATTTGTGATATGGTCCAGATGATCCTTTGGACATGATTCATTTTTTTATGCTCTATAATGATCTCTATCAATGGATGTATGGTGTATTCGACTCAGCCCATTGATTCGGCCCATTTGAATTTGCCCATTGATTTGGCCCATTTAATTCGGCCCATTTGAATCGGTCCATTTGATTCAGCCCATTTGATATGGCCCGATGATATATATATATATATATATATATATATATATATATTGGCCCTTGAGTGAGGCCCAATGTGATGCGGCCCACTTGATGTATATGAGGCCCATTTGATGATGCCCAAGTGATGTATTTGTGACTTATTTGGAGAGGCCCAATATGATGCATTTGAGGCCCTTGAGTGAGGCCCAATGTGATGTATTTATGGCATATGTGCCGAGGCCCATAGTGATATATATTAGGCCCTTGAGTGAGGCTCATGGTGATGTATATTAGGCCCTCGTGTGAGGCCATGGGCCCACTATATGTTTGACCCTGTGAGGGCCACTCCTTGGGAACAATGTTGGTTAAACATCCACATTTTTGGGCAATGATAGTTAAATGTCCTCATTGTGACCTTCCCTTAGGCCCTTTGCTAGGCTGATTATCGAGGCCAATTCCGATTGTCGAGGCCGATTCCGATTGTTGGGGCCGATTGTATAGGCTGATTCTGATTGTCGAAGCCAATTTCGATTGTCGAGGCCGATTCCAACTGTCAAGGCCGACCACTGAGGCCAATTCTAATTGCTAAGTCCAATTGTCGAGGCCCAATGTGATGTATATGCGGCCCGTATTTGAGGCCCATTGTGATGTGTATCCAGCCCGTGTTGAAGGCCCATTTGATGTATATTAAGTCTATGTGATGAGGCCCATTATGATGCATTTGAGGGACAGGCGATGGAGTCCATTGTAATGTATATTAGGCCCATGGGAGAGGCCCATCATGATGTGTATTAAGCCCTTGAGAGGGGCCTATGGTGTTGTATATTAGGCCTTTTGTGAGGCCATGGGTCCACTATACGTTAGGCTCAATGTGGACCACTCCTTAGGGGCAATGTTGGTTAAATGTCCACATTGTCGAGGCCGATTGTCGATGCCGATTATCGAGGCTGATTATTGATACCGATTATGAGTATATGACAGCATAGCATCATGATACATGCCCATACGCATCATCTGCATGTTTGTTATGAGATGTGATTGACCATTGCATATGCCATAGTGCAGGTGGTTTATGGGACTCCCTGATAGGCAAAATTATCCCATATGAGCGCACGGTATGCGCAGGATTGATGCATGATTGGACTACGTGACTCATGCATCTCGCATTGTATGATGGTGATTACTGTACGCCACAGTGACATCAGGACCGTAGCCTCCACAGTCATGTTGTGGATAGCCAGATAGGACACCGAAAATCTGTTACTAGCATCGGGCGGCCAGAGATGGCCCTAGGTGAAAATCTTTAAACCCTCTTAGTACCAGAGGACGCCCCAACGTCAAGACCGAGTGGATATATATATGTGAGCTTATGAGGGTCGTATACCTGTAGGCCGCATCTCCCACTGTGTCGTGGTCGGTTGGGAGGGGGTGTGGCCTTACCCGCTTAAGGGAGTAGGCATAGCTAGGCTGAGTCTGACCAGCTCCTAAATGGGTCCGCTATCGACAAGCCGGGTAGGCATTGGTATACTGCTAGCAGGCGGGTAGTGAGACATTGGTATATCGCTAGGCTGCGTGACCTGCAGGGACGGTAGCCAGTTTGGAGTGTACTAAACCCCGGTGATGATCCCAGAGATGTACAATATTGTTATGTGGACTTATTAAGCAGGAATTGCGTACTCATTCATTCATTCATTCACTATCCACTTGGACTAGAAGTGCGCAACTATTTATTACGTGTACTTTCGCAATGGCCAGGATTTCGATTGGGGTGTGTGACTAACCTGAGATCAGGAGTTTATCACATTGAGTCTGACCATCTAAATTAGGTATGGGACTAGTTTTGATAGAAGTCCCTTGTGATGGACCCCATAGCATGCGATACTACGTACTATCATCTCAACTTCACACTCCAGCTTGGTCATTTCATTCGCATCGCATATTGCATTACATTCATAGGCATATGGCATTTTGGGTTGCTATGTTTCTGCACTTATATGGCCTACATGGACTTAGCAAGATTTACATATTGCATTATATCCTCAACATCTGATATTTGGCTCTCTATGACTCCTCATTTGCATAGCTGATCTGTATTACGTACTCTGATATTGTATGATTTATAGACTTGCAGTATTTTTGCTTACTCTGATATCGTATGATTCATGATCTTACCAGTAATTTTGATATTGTATGATTAAGGCATTGTATTGAATACTTGGCACTTATCTTGTGCACACATTTACACCACCCTCTAAGCTTTCTATGAGCTTATGCATGATAGATGCATGCAAGTGGCATCAGGTTGCAGCAGTGTCGAGCTTGGAGCGTGCAACTGACTTCTGGAGCTTTGATTTTTGATATATGTATTTCCCTTTCAGCATTGTATTCAAATGTTTATATTAGTGGATATGTGACGATGATATTGCCTTTGTGATCTGGGTAAACTTGTGGTTATGCTTCTTATGAGACAAATGTACATTGAAAAATCCTCCATGTAGGATCCCATTATCAGAATCTGGTGTATGCGTGCTGGGAGCCGAGAATGGGGTACTATAGAGGCTGTCGGCACCGGATTCGGCAATTGAAAATTTTGTGAGCCCGATTTCCGAGTTTGGGGCATGACAGTGATCATAATACTTCATCAGCCGTTGTTATGGCTAATGAGCCTCTTACTAATGAGGAAAAGTTGCAAGTCCAATGAGTGCCTAAGTAAGAAAATCCACCACCTAGTCTGATGCATATTCCTCCAAATTTAGATCATCGACATATCAGGTTGAACCTCTTGAGATTATATCAATCGTAATGGTTGATATATAAAGGGGGATTCAACACATTGCAATGTTATTGCGAGTTTAGGTAGAGCACTCGTGAGTTTGGACCAAGGCTTTCAATGGGTGGATGGTCGGCCACATCGAGAGCATATGGGTGGCTTTGTTCGCTGATAAAGCACTTATTGCACCTTTTAACGGATTACAATTGGCATAAAGCCAGTACTACATGTTAGTGGTTGGTTAACGAAGCATTGTGGTCAACATGGAGTTATATAAGAAGCGAAGTCGAGCGAGCTTTTTAAGATACAAAAGGCGACCGAGGGCAACCAAAATAAAACCTTAGCCGATAAAAGCGAAGTAAGCGGCCGAGAGGCATTTAAAAGTGAAATGAACAAAGAGACATGTCAAAGAGAGAAGAATTTGGAAAACTATGTGGCAGTGGTTCAAATGTCATAGTAAAGAGAAAAACATCTAGAAGAATTAATACTACATGTCATTAAACAACTGGAAAAAGTAATGCAGCCAATGTGTGGCTGATAAATGATTAGCAATCAATGCAAGGTTTAGTCGAAAGAAGAGGAATAATCATGAAGAAGAAACATATTAGAAAAAGAATCTAAAGAGGCTTTTAGACAATTATAACCATTATAGTAATGGAAGAAGGATCTAGAAGAATAAGGTACAACAAAATTTTATAAATAACAAATGAAATTAACAGAACAATGCGTATCACACCAATCAAACAACAACAATCAATCAAATCTATCAATTTATCTTTTATCTTAGCTTATCCTAAGAGTAGTGGAAATTCTTAGCCATAATCTTTAGTTCTAATGCAAGTCTACACTATGCCAAAACAATGAAAAAAGGACAGTTGAAAACTATCTCAAAACTCAATAAATGACGGTTTTGAACCGTCGCATGGGCCGTCCTATTTTGCCACGTCATATTAGTTAAAGGACGGTCATGGACTGTCATTAAAGATGGACGTTAAAAGGATGGTTATGGACCGTCTGTAAAGGACGGTTATGGACCATCTGTAAAGAAGGACTGTCATGGACCGTCATTAAAGATGGACAAATAAAAGGTCTGTTATGGACCGTCTCTGATGTTAAACGGTTACAAACCGTCTAAAACACTGATGTTCTATGGCCATCGCTAGCGTTCATTTAACATCTTTAAAAAAGGACGGTTATGGACTGTCTCGGATTTTAATATTTTAGAAAAATATGACCTAAAGTCGTCGAAAAATTTCATGCATTAAAAAAAAAAATCAGCATCAATTTTCTTTTTATTTCTTTCACCTAATAAAAAAAATATTCAACCAACAAAACATGGTTATAATTCAGAATTAAAAAGAATTGTTAAGCTTAAATAGGAGTTTCATTTAAGTGGACAAGGAAATAATAAAGAAAAGTATTCCAATTCAAGTTACTAGAAACAACAACAAAAATTAAAGCTTTGTAAAAAGAGGCATGTGTTAAAGGGATACCTCGTTGATTCTCATGCATAAGAGTCCAATGATGATGAGAACAAGAATTACAGCACAAGGGTCCATAAATACGATAATGTTATCATGTAAAGAAATATGATAGTATTAGATGTTAATGCACTTGATCAAATTGAACCATTAATGTACTTAATCAGATTGCACACGAGTTCGAATTAGAGCTACAGTTTAGCAAAGGTTTGCACTACCATACATGAATGAAGTGATAAGAAAGCTTAGAAGAGCTCAAAAACTAATCAAGCCCTTTTATTTTCCTTTGCAACAGTATGTACTATCTTATGAAAACTAATCAATGAATTAAAAGAGGATTTGAAAAAAATAGAAACAACAGTATTCATTTAATGAGATGGCCTTCACGGTCTACAAACTTCTAATATAATGACATTATAAAATCTAGTAGCATAAAAGAAAAGGCTATTAAATTCGTGGGTTCTATAGTCCACGTGAATTTGATAGACTAGAAAAGTCACAGTTACAAAGACATGAAAACAAAACCTAAAATATGTAGGAATTAGGCGACTACGACCAAAGAAATTAGAAATAAAAATTGATATTATGAAAAAACGGCATTAACTTGATGGAGCAAACTTAAGAAACCATTTCCGTGCTAAAATAAGTAAACATAGATTATGACAGATGATTTTACTAATTTTGTTAACAACATAGTTAGTGATTTCAAAATCATAAACAGCTTATCTCTAACAAATCTAGAACTCATGAAATGTGTATACCTTTGCCAACCTTGCTCTCAAGAGCTTTCAACGTCTTAAGAGATGTTGTGAGATCATTAGCCCAAATGTTACGACCGTCAACAACTCCAGCAAACAAATACTTGCTGGAAGGAAAACCCAAACTCTCGATCAATTCAAGGGTCTTCTCTCTAGAAACTAGATCAAACCCAATAGTCGAGATGCCCTTCAATGATGTGATAGTCCTACAACTAGGTCAGTGAACTGGGTCAGGTCAAAAAAGATGGTGAAGAAAGGCTAAATCAAGCAGATCATGATGAACTAATAATATTGGATATAAAATGCCTACGAATTTATATGCTCCGGCCGGCACATCAGCAAAGTAGGTCTCAACAATAACCTTCAGACTAGATTAGGACTCTTCCATCTGTAAATAAGCATCTATAATTGTTTTCAGTTGATGAAAGTCCAAATCTAGCACAAGCTTTGGCTCATCAAACTGCACCCAAGTAGCCCCAGCTGCTTTCAAGTCAGCCAAAACCTCTCTACATTGATCAGTAGAAAATAAGAAAAAGAATCAATTGCCTAAATCTAACAAACTTATTGCCTTCAGTCAAAACACCACAGCTAGTTAGAGGCTGTCAATCTATCACCTTTAATACAGATATAACACCACAACTACCAACAACAAAGATATATATATATATATATATATATATATATATATATAATAAGAACTTGAGTGAGAAAAATATGAGACTGGCTAGTTTCATGAAAAAAAAAACTCTAATCAGAATTCAAAATTAGAAATCTAAAGATAATGCTAAAAGTAAAAAATTGGTACCGATATAACAACAGCAGTCCAATAACTAGCATTCATCTGAAGGGGTTAGGTGCGAGTGCAAGGTACTAATGGGAATATAGTTGGCAAGTTACTAGAAAGACATTTTCAAACTGAAGCATGTCCTCCACATCAGATTCCTCAAACCGAAGCAGCCTTTCAATTTGTGGACACATTGTTCCATGAACCAAACTGTCTCAAGCTCCACATGTGTCTAACAGATCGTGTTATGAGACAAAGAACCTTCAGTGAGCTTCAAAAGTTGGGCCTCAACCTAGTGCAGTGGACCATCAAGTGATGTAGTAGCTTAACCCGGGCTGGGAGATACTAAAGCATAAGCAGATTAGCCCATTGATAACATAACTGGTCTAAAAATTCAAATGCAAAGCAGATCTTACCTTAACAACAGTCTGGTCATATAGAAGTGGCAATAATTCAGAAGAAGCCCCTTAATAAGGTTTGGCTTATTGTGAGTTGTTGTACTCGTAGCTAAGACAGCTGCGCATCTAAAAGAACCTTTAATATATTAATATTGCAACCAAAGTAAGAGTTGTTCAAGTGCGAGAGAGAGAGAGAGAGAGAGAGAGAGAGAGAAATAAGTATTTTTAAAGGAAAAATGCTATGTAATTCAATTACATTTGTACAATTTAACTCCAATAATTAATCATCAAAGATTTTCACATCCTCATGTTATCCATCATCATCTTAGCCTTTCTCCCAGCAATTTGGAGTTGGCTTTTTATATGGATGGAAATATAATATCTGATTTTAAAAAATAAAGGTCTATATATCCACCCCTCCAGCACCCAACTACAAGGACAATGCTACACCTATCATATAGAGCAACTAAATATAAGAACAAATTAAGGAGAGAGTGTGGTTCCAGCTAATTGGGTGCAGCTTCACTGGATCCCTAACTGTGGGGCCAACAGTGATATATTTTCCCTACATCTCTAGTCCATCTGTTTTGACAGCTCATTTTAGGGCATGATCGAAAAAATGAAGTATCTTCACATCTAAAGTGGACCACGCCACATGAAATTGTGATTGAATACCTGTCAATAAAAACTTGTTAAGTGCCACCAGAATGTTTATTTACCATCTAACCTATTGATAAGGCCACAAATGACCTTAGTCCATACAATTGAAAGGACATGGTTTGGTGATCTAGACAATTAATCTGACGGAAACAAACATGGATGCAAGATTTCTCAAATATCTCTAAGATTAGAAGATTGGAATTTATGTATTATACCAAACCTCTACCAATTTTGTGGTGGTTCAACCATCCACTCATTTGGGATTTTACAACACTGACTACATTAACATGAAAAGTACAAATGTGTGGCAGAGTAAGGTACATATATTATGTTAATGGTAGTGAATGGTAAGTGGGAGAACAGGTTGTGCAGTTGGCATATTCAACGAAAGAAATGGATCAGGTCATTTTTTTACATCTCCAAAAAAAGTGTGATTGTATAAAAGATACGAGAGTAAGACCTTTCCAAGAGTCCAGATTCCCAAGTGACTTGGAACAAAACTAACTCGAGCATACACCAAAATTAAAAACAGATCCATTTTATGTAAATTAAGCTACAATGATTAAAAAGAAAAAAGAAAACTGCCCATAAAGGTGACAAGATAAGATTTTCTATAATGGCAGACATGCATGATCTGAGCTTCCCAAACGTGCAAATCATGATGGTGAACGCAGATATTATGAGATCAACAATGTTGTCATTGAGTGTAAGCCATAGCAAAAGAAGACAAATGTGGGGAAAAAAAGTACTGCAGTTGAGTAGAAAATGAATTGGGGAAAAGTATTTTGAGCTGATCTCATCCGCCAAACTTCAAAACCCATGTGCCAAAAATAGAAACTAATGCTTTTCTACTTATTACAAAGTCTACATGATCCTTTGGAAAGTGCCAAAATTTGATATGTTATATGAATCAAAACAAATCTTAACTAAAAATGCTGACATGAGTGGGTTATACTTGAAGATGATAGCTAACATGATGGTCATTGATGGAAATAAGTTGGACATGACATAACTAAATGTCGACGAAGTTCATTCTAGCCCAGTATAATACAATATCCTAGCAAGCACAACCCTGAAACACACCATTAAAAAAAAAAAAAAAAACCCTCAGAAAATCATGGGTATTAAGGACTGCATTTAGTTACAAATTTCAGCTGAGTTGGGAATACCAGTTCTGTTCTTCGGTAACTCTTTGGAATGCATGGTCCATTAAGTAAACACTACCAGGAAAATGGTCGAAGGCTACCCAGCATCAACATCTAGAGATTTTACCATGATTCCTTCACATGATGAATTAAATGCATCTTCAAGAAATGAGTTCCTCATAGTCAATGTGCCTTAATCATTCAAACATGCTTCATCAGCTTCCACCTACAAAATAGAAAAAATAAGAGTTCCCAAAAAAAAAAAAAAAGATGATACAAACAAATGAAATGTTAAATAAATAAATAACTTACAATTATTTCCTTCACAAATTCAAAATAACCCAACTTTTCCTCATAGAATTAAGTCCTTCAAATCTGACAAATTTTAAAAGCAAGGATCACTTCTGAGAATTATAACAGATGATGATTGTTGATGGTAAAGGGAATTCATTTCAATGAAAATGGTAGAGGATAAGTGTAGCAGGTGAGAAAGGCAAAACATATGTCTTCACCTTTGACGTAGGGAGAAAGCCAATAGCCTGTAAACAAGAGATTTTGCTTTAGATCATGTAAATATCAAAGTCTCTTTTCTCTGATATTATAAGAAATGATCAATTCTATTTTTGTTATATAATATATATACAGAGAGAGAGAGAGAGAATTTAAATGAATAAATTCCACACAAGCATTCTATCATTTTCCACTTTCCTTTTTTCAATGAAGAAACATAAATTGAAAAAATAGCACTACGATGTATCCTGCCACCCGCTGATGGCCATGATAAAAATTTTGCATAGATTGATCCTGAATCCATCAGGTTGTTAACTAGAAAAAGACTTTCTTTTCGTTCTAACTTTCCACTTGGAGACAACTGAATTGATGGATAGGACCTTGGACTATGCCCATCATAGCCAGTCTTAAACATAAATCATTTTACTCTGTGGCTATAGATGACGATCTGGACACAATTGACAATTGTGTACCTATTCCCTTGAGGATTTAAACCACTTGCCCACATCTTTGCAGAGTTAAACAGTGGGACTCAGCAAACCAACGGTGTGCATTACCAAACCATGGGCCCCACTAGTCAAAACTGAAAACCCATGTATAATGTGGAAAGATGAGGGATATGTATCACATAATTCCTCTGTTCATCTGTGTTTTTTAAGGGAGCAGTAGAGTGCAAGAGTGTACCCTTAAGGGGAAGAAAGAAATAAAAAAAGGTGAAAGGGGGTGTAAGACCCTAACCCTAGTATGCATGCCGTTTCTTTAGGTCATGCAATCCTACCGGTTGAATCCCGGCAACCCGCGACCTTCTGGTAGTGTTTGCGATCGTCCTTGAGCTCAATCATGTTGACACGACTCAGATCGACCTGAAACCTATGCCATCTCGTCTGCATCGTCATCGCAATTCCGATGTTGCGTCCCGTGTGTCCATCCGAGTTATAGATCATAAGTTGTAGGTGCACATCATTTTGAGTCTTTGATCATGTTTGTGGGACCCACCTAGTAGGGTGTACACATTTTCCCATAGGGCCCACCCTAATGCACCTTCTCCCATAAGGCTACCCTAGCTAGCTACCTGGCCTACCTAGAGCCTAGCAACTCATGATGAGTTTTCTTCTCCAAAACCCATCATTGCTTCTCTAAACAAGAAAATCCATCATTACTTTCTCTTCCCAAAACCTTGCATTGCAATCATAACACCTCTATAACCACTCCTCTCTCTCCCTTCTCTTTCATTTTCTCTTCTTTCTTTCCTTGCCAGCCTTAGATGTCCAGCCCATCTTCCCTTCATTCCAGCCCCTTTTCTTTCTTATTTTCCCTCCATCTCACCATTACAATCCCATCTTGGCCATAGATTCATGACCCTTGAAGCTTGAGGTACATGGTGATGGTAGAAGCTTGGAGATCCAAGAGGTGGGTGCTCCCCTAGAATAGAAATTCTGATTTTCTTGCTTAGATCTTCTTCTTTCTTTCATGAGGGAGGTGTAGGACCCACCAATCAATGGTGGAGATCCTACATGATCCCATGGGTGTGGCCAACGGCCCACTATGTGCATGCATGATCCATGCATGGGGCCATTCTCTATGGGGCCCATCATGGTAGTTTTCTTAATATCATGGCACGATTGGGTCATCTAGACCCTAGATCCGTGGTGTGGGTGGCATCCCCATCTTAGATTTTGATTCTAGACCCATGCATGTTTAAGATCTAAGATGTACTTGTTAATGTATGCATGATGTATGGTTGTGATCGATTTTGAAGGGCTCATAGTGGCGGAGCCCTTCTTATGGCCGGATCATCTATCTCTCTCTCTCTTTTCCCTATTTATTTCCTAATGAGTGTGGCCCATTTGGTGGGCTTGGGACGTCCAGAAATTTCAGCAAGGTGGGACGCCCAAGTTGTCCATTTTCTAGACATGAGTGTCCTACTTGCTACCTATTTGTTCCATGCAAGGTATTGTGGCTTGGGATTTTACTCTGGACATTTGTGGGGCCCACTAAAGATGGCCACACCATGTCCTATCTGATGCATTTCTCCTTATCCTTCATCTTATGGGCTGGTATGTCCAGTTACATATTGTTGTCCAGAAAATTCCGGACTGTTTCATGGACTGATGTAGTTGATCTTTGGCATGGAGTTTACCCATGTTTGTAGCCTCCTTTCTCCCTGATGTGGGGTATCCGTTAGAGGAGTGGACCCCACCTTGATGTATGTTGAACCCCATCTCCATCCGCCCTCGACAATGCACCCAAAGGAGTAGGCCAATAGGGGTGGATGGTCCAATTTTCTGGACTGTCCAGCCATGATATATAAAGGGAAAACACTTTTATCAACTTGATGTTTTTGAGTGGCGGGCCACTTTTGTGGACCCCACCTTGTTGTACTTTTGAGGGTAATTATTGGCCACCCATTTTTCCCCTTTTAGGCAGGCCTGGGCCCACTCTGATTGATGTACAATGTTGAGTACAGCAACATTTTTATGCAGCGGATTTTTATTCCAACCTTGTTGTCCATGTTTTGATTGCATGATTGCTTGAGTTTATGGCCTCCCATTTGGCCCATCATGTAGGGACCCATCTCAGGTGTGTGTGGGCCACCCTTTCCAGCCAATTTTGGGGTGTTTTGCAGCTGGACTGGCAGCCCAGAGCTGGACGTTCCAGCTAGGCTGGCCGTCCACCCCATTTGGCCCACCTTAATGTAGTATTTTACCCAGCTGTTCCTCCATGTGTGTGGCCCACTTGGACATGGTTCACCCCCCGGTGGGACGTCCACAAGTGGGGCCCGCCTTGGTGTTTATTAGGGGTAGCCGTCCAGGCCCCCATGGGACCTCCCAACCTTGGGATGCCTAGCCTTATTAGACTGCTGCTGGACTTGCAGTCCAACAGCTAGCTCACTTGATATATGTGTTGTATTCTCTCCCTTCATTTGGTGGGGCCCACTGTGACATATGTGGGTCACCAGGGAGCAAGTATTTTATATAAATTAATTAATTGCTGGACTTCAGCAAGCCCAGGAAGTGGGTGGGCTGGAATTCCAGCAAGGGGCCCAAAGTTGTTGCCCATAGTCGTTTGTTTTGGGGTTGTATGGCCCACCAGATTTGAGGGTGTTTTGTACACACATCTTGCCTTATTCCTGAGGTATTTTTAGGCTTAATTAGTGCATTTTGAGGCCCACCTTTGGGCGGATTATGAGGGCCATAGTAGGCCAGATTTTTTGGGCCATCCAGCAGGCTCATATATCATTGAACGTCTACCTTTGGCCCAGCCTTATGCATGGGCTGTTTTCCACTATTTTGTTGAACTTGTGGGCTAAGTTATGGGTGAAATTGGGCCCTTGGTTGCCCACTTATATTATCAGTTCTTGGGCTGATGTTGTGAGGCCCGTTTTAACCAACTTAGACATGATTTTGGGCCATGTACTTGGGTTCATGGGCTGCCCATTTAGTCCAACATAATGTATGGATTTTGTAGCTTTGTTCTTGGGCCGTGATTTCCTTTTTGGCCCATATTATTGTATGTAGATTCGACTATTTTCCTTATGCCTCTTTATGTGAGATATGTGTATGTGGCCACCCATTGTATTTTAATCTAGGCTTTGGGCCTCGTATCTTCATAGCTTATAGTTGGATTGCCTTAGGGAAATGGTGGTTGAAAGTCTCCATTTGGACCCCTCTAGGCCCATTGTATCTTAGTGTGGTTAAACGCCCACCTTAGTCTCTTGCTAGACCCACTTCCTTATTACCATTAGGCCCATAGCATCATCTTCTTAGCCTAGTGGGCTACCCCAAACTTTTGGGCCCCCACTAGTAGTGTGTATCCTCCACATTTTGGGAAATTGTCTAAGTGTCTACACTTAACCTTGTAGAAGAGAGTACAACATCACCGCATACTTGGTTATCTTCATGACCCATTCCCATGTGCATCATATGTGTGCTTGATATGATTGGTCATAGTTTATATCATTGGGCAGGTTGTTATGGGACTCCCAGGGTGATGGAGTTGTCCCCTAATTAGCGCGCTGGATGCGCAGGATTGGATGCATGATTGATTGGTGTGATTCATGCATCTGGCATTACATAGCACGTTGACATTCGCCCTTGCTCCATCAAGGTTGTAGCCTCCACAGGTAAATCGTGGATGGCTAGATTGGACACCAAAAATGTTTACTTGAGCATTTAGGGCACGTAGGATGTCTTTGGGTGAAAGCCCCTAAACCTTCATGGTACCAGGAGACACCTCAACGTTAAGACTGAGTAGAAAACATGAACACATGAGGGCCTTATACCTTTAGGCCGTAACTCCCACTGTTGTGATGTCGGTTAAGATGGGGTTTGGCCTTACCCGCTTGAGTGGGGGAGCATAGCTAGGCTGAGTTTGACCAACTCGTGAAATAGGTCCGCTACCATCGAGACTCGCTGGTGATTGCATGTTCACAGGTGGGTAGTGAGGTCTCCTACGCTCGTTTGACTATGCGGGCTTATAGAGCGGCAGTCATCCTACAATACATTAGACCCCGGTGGATTTCTTATGATGAAACTGTACTTGATGTGCGGATTGGATATGAGGGCTGGCATTACTTCACATTGCATTTGCATCAGCCGTATAAGCCTTACATTGCATAGCCTTAGTACGGCTTACTGCATTCATAACTTAGCCTCGGCACGCCTAGAGGTGTTGGTATTGTTCATTGGCTCCTTTTACATTCTCCTTATTCTTCTGAACACCATTGCCACACATTTACACCACCCTCTAAGCTTTCTATAAGCTTATGCACGATTGATGTTTGTAAGAGATCCTAGGTCAGCGCAGTAGTGAAAGAGCTGTGGATTGGATTGGAGCGTGCTGAGGACCCGTTGTAGATATTTCTCTTTCTTATCTTACATATGTTCTTTTAAACTTTAGGTACCTGTAAAAGCTTAAATTTCTAGTGAATTTTGCTATGCGTTCCTATGGTTACTTTCTAAGATTTACTTGTTATGATCTTGGGTGAGAATGGGGTACTACGGAGGCTGTTGCGGCTGGAATTGGCTATCAGGTTCCTTGTGAGTCCGGTCACCAAGTCTGGGGTGTGATAATGGGTGCTAATTGTACTCCCCCACATGAGGGACACATGTCTGAGATCATATCCATTCATCAGGTAAGGCACAAGCATCAATTAGACCAACAGTCAAGCTAGTCCACACATAAAGTAGGCCATAAATGTGCTGAATATCCGAACATAGACCAATGATTAGTTTTTCTTACTTTCCATTTTCTCATAAAAGTGTGGCTCACATGACAAGTACATTGGTTTGAATTTTGGGCAAGGAGATGCTTGGATCAAATCTCTTACTCATGGGCCATGTTAGCACATGTGTAATGAAGCCCATCTAACCAGTGTCCACACATTCCTTCTGTGACGATGCCCTAATCTAAGAACGTGAAATGATTAAAGAAGTGAATAGGAGATCAGGGTAAATTCAAATTTGAGAGAGGAAGTGAACTTCAATATTATTTCTGTTAGGGAGTGTAAGATAGTTATGGCATTTACCAAGGAGCAAGTAAATACCTCAAATCAAAATGTTATAGATAGATAGATAGAGAGAGAGAGAGAGTAAAATGCCTTGTATCCATACTTGAAATCCACATCTTAGTCAAAGCTAGTATGACATTCACCACATCCTTGACATAAACTGGACAACGAAACTCCTCGTGGAAGAATTCAACTTCATCACCTCGAGATAGGACACTATTCATCCACTACAACACGAAGGCTAAGATCAATGCTTAACAGTTATGCAACAATGGGACTCCATTTCTTAAATGATGGTCACTCATCCACCAAACACAAGAAATGATGGACTAACACAAACCAACCCAAAATTGGGATGTTGTGGACAAAACAGATCCCACTTATCAGATGACCTTAAACATCCCACTGGTGGCTATCAAATAGACAATTAAAAAGAAAATGGTTTGAAATCAGAATTCGATGGCTGACATGGTTAAGAATTGAGATCGTCTGATTAATACAATGTTCGGAATTCCAAGGCAAGTCCTTTACCAAATTTGTGGCCCTACAGATTAAAAGCTTAGGATGGATACGTTGATAGATTCATAATACCTACATCCGCCTCCAAGAATAATTCCCAATACACCCTGCCAAAAAATTTTAAAAAAAAAATAGAGAAGCTATTCAATTGCATGAACCATATAATCAAGAAAGTAAGTAAATAGCTAATACTAGAATCAAAACCCAAGACTATCAGACAATCATCTACATTGTCTTTAAAAAGTAAACAACAAAGAAAAGACTGATATCTACAACAACCTTGAATCGAATTTTACTCAAGATAACCATTAAACCATGTATAATCAGCATTTCATACTTAGAAAAGAAGATCCCTAAGCCCCAAACTATCCTTCAAAAACCTAATGTCAAGTAATCAAATTTCCATCAGAAGTGCAAGCTATGGAATGGAATAGCACATACAGGACTTGGAAAAAAAGTGAATAGTAAAACTGAATTAAATATGATAATCTAACATATCATGAATCAGTTGTAGTATTAGTAGGGCTAGTGAACATTCAAAACTTTGTTAAGAATGACCACAGAGATATGGAATGGCTTCTGAGATGCCTGAAATATCACTCTTTTTTTTTTTTCCAAAAACTAACTCAGCAACCTGTGAGGATGTCGCTTGTTAAATTAATATAATGTTCCAATTGAGCAAGAATCTGATTGTTAAAGAACTCAGTGAAGAGAACCAGATTTGTTCATTCAAAAACAAAATCAATGGATGTTATTGAAGTGGCATTCATACTTGGATATGGAACTATAAAATGAGGTCCATACGATGAAGGTACTTAAACATTTAATCAGAAGTACAATAAAATAAGTAGAATGCCTCTATAATCTGTATATTTCTTCAAATTAATCCTGCCTAGATGATGCAATAAAAAGGAGCATTCTAGATGTGCAAACCATGCTGACAACAAAAATGTTCAAATCCATTATCAAAACCAATTCAAACCATCTAGATGGTTCAGAACCAATTCAAACAACCATACATTTGCTCAACAAATACTTGGTTATTGTTGCCATAATCATCAACACCATCACATTTTGGTAGGGCATGAACAAGATTAATCAGTGATATTAGAAATCTCATAAAAGTGCATTAAAAAGATTCAATAAGCCTTTGAATAAACCAAAGGGCATCACAAAGAAATCTCATGAAATGCACAAAGATATTAAATGAAAATGCATAGAGATATTAGACAAAAATGCACCAAATATCATGATTAATCAGTCTAATTTGGTACAAAATCTCATAAAAGTTTATGATATTTGAATCAACCAAATGGGCGTTAAAAAGAAAATTAAAGAGATGAAAGAAAACAAATAGAGGAAAACGGACTAGGGTTTGACATTCAATGTTTGAGAGAAAGAGAGAGAGAGAGAGAGAGAGACCAACGTGATGGATAATCGAATTTGGGAAAGAAACCCTCTGTTTTTACCTGATGGGAAGAAACCTTCCATTTTTACCTGACGATGGATCATCAGGAGAGTGGCTGCAAGATTGCAAGAGGGAGAGGGGACGAGAGGGAGAGGGAGAGGGAGAGAGGGCTAGTGTGAGGGAGCACGAGAGGGACGCAGATTAGATACTGATTGGCTACTGAAGTGACGTCACCAAGTTCTGTGAGACCCATCATGATGTATGTGTTATATCCACACCATCCATCCATTTGAAGATATCAATTTAAGGCATGAGCCAAAGAATGAATCAGATCCAAAGATTGAGTGGACCCATCACAGAAAACAGTGGAAAGAGTGACGCCCATCGTTGAAACCATCCTAAGGTCTACTATGATGCTTATCTGTGATCCAATGTGTTCATAAGTTAAGACAAACATGAAAGAAGGGAAAACACAAATTTTAGCTTGATCGAAAACTTTTGTGGCCCTTAAAAATTTTTAATGGTGAGCGTCACTCTCTACGCTCTTTTCTGTGGTGTGGTCCACTCGAGCTTTGGATCTAACTCATTCTTTGGCTCATGCCTTAAATTGATATCTTCAAATGGATTGACGGTGTGGATTATCATGCCTCAAACTCGGAAACCGGGCTCACAAAATTTTTGATCATCGAATTCGGTGCTGACAGCCTCCATAGTACCCCATTCTCAGCTCTTGGCACCCATATACCAAATTCCGATCCTGGGATCTTACAAGGAGAATTTTCAACATCAATTTGATTCGTAATAAGCATAACCATAAGCATAACCCACCAACAATAACCACAAGAACACCATCACAAAATCCACTATGATAAAAAACTTTAGGGTACAATGCGTAAAAAGGGAAATACAAGATAATAATAATGGAAACACATGAAGTTCCACTGTAGCTCCTACTCCTACTAAGCTACAACTGTGTCCTGGAGTCACCTGCATACATCAATCATGCATAAGCTTATAGAAAGCTTAGAGGGTGGTGTAAGTGTGTGCGCAATATAAGTATGCTCAGAATGCAATATCAGAGTAATGAGGAATATGTTGGCGAATCCATGAATACTATAAGCTGTACCAAGGCTATGCGATGCAAGGCATGAATGCTATCGGCCATATCAAGACCATGTGATGCAAGATGCAACTCAAGCATACCAATCCTCATCTGAATCCACATATCAATGCAGCTCATCACTAGAGCATCAAATATCAATACAGTTCTCACACTAGACAATCATCGAGGTTTAGTATACTCTAAATGACACTGCCCCTTTTCGAGTTGCACAGTCCAAGTGAGCATAAGAAACCTCACTATCCGCCTAGCCAATAGCCTGCCAATACTTATCCGGCATGTCGATAGCGGACCCATTCACGAGCTGGTCATATTCAGCCTAGAAATGCCCCCACCCTCGGACGGGTAAGGCCACACCCCCTTCCAACCGACCACGACACAGTGGGAGACGCGGCCTCCTGGTATTCGGCCCTTATGCGCTCATGTATCCACTCGGTCTTGACATTGGAGTCATCCTCTGGTACTATCAGGTTTAGGGATTTTCACCCAGGGACATCTATGGCGCCCTGATGCTAGTAACAGTATTTCCAGTGTCTAATCCTGCCATCCATGATATGCTTGTGGAGGCCACAGCCCTGATGTCGCTAGGGCGTATAGTAATCATATCATACAAATGCGAGGTGCATGAATCACACTATCAGTCATGCAGTAATCCTGCGCGTACCGGGCGCTCATGTGGGGCAACTCCGCCTATCAGGGAGCCCCATAAACAATCTGCCCGAAGGCATATACTATGATCAGTCACTCCTCATATCAAGCATACATATGATGCATATGAGCATGAATCATGGAGTTATACTAAGCATGTTATATGGTGATGAACTTTATTCGTATTGAAGATGGGCCTAGACGGCCTACACACAACAAGTATGGGCCTAAGAATGGGCCCTAGGGAGAGTTACATTGCGGACATCTAACCATCATTGCTCTTACAATGTAGACATCAAACCATCATTAATCCCAAGACATGGCCCGTCATAAACATCATTACATACATCATGGTAAAATCACACATCGCAATGGACCTCATATACATCACATTCGGTCTCACACAAAGGCCTCACATACATCTCATTGGGCCTCACTCATGGTCCTTATATACATCACATTGGACCTTAACTCATGGGCCTCAAATACATCATAATGGGCCTCATATACATCAAGTGGGCTGCATCACATGGGTCACACCAATGGGCCTCATATGCATCAAGTGGGCCGTATCAATGGGCTGCACCAATGGGCCTCATATAAATCAAGTGGGCTGCATCAATGGGCCGCACCAATGGGCTTCATATACGTCAAGTGGGTGGGTCACACCAATGGGCCTCATATACATCAAGTGGGCCGCGTCAACGAGCCACACCAATGGGCCTCATCATCTACACCATTCATCTATATTTTAAAGATCATTGTAGAGCATTTCCAAAAAAAAAAAAATCATATCAAAAGATTATCTGGACCATACCGCAAATAATAGTGGAGATAATGTTTTCCACTGTTTAAACCACACAGGGCCACCATAACATTTATTTTCCACCCATTTATTTTCCACCCAATCTGTTCATAAGGTCACAAAGACCTAAATTAAGAGGAAAAACAAAATTTACACTGATCCAAAACCTCTGTGCTCCCAAAAGGGTTTCAATTATAGGCGTTCACTCCTCCGTTGTTTCCTGCAGTGTGGTTCACCTGATAGATCTGTCTTATTTTTAATCTCAAGCCTTAAGACAAGCTCAACAATTAAATGGATGGTTTGGATGTAGCACATACATCTTGGCGTGGGTCCCACGGTCCAGCCATCTGGACGGTGTGGATAAGACCCATACATTTCAGTGTGGTCCACCGTCTAGACATCTGAATGGTGTGGATCATCACATACATCAGGGTTGTGGCCCACAGTCTTGCTGGAACTCATCCAACAGCTAAACAGCTGGTTTGAGGTGGTCCAGCCAATCACCATCCAGAGATTGGACGATGATGATACAATACATAAGGGTAGGTCCCACCCGTCCAGGGTGTTGGACGGTATGGATTTAACACATACCTCATGATAGGGCCCACAGATGGATGGTTGGCGTGGATACAATGTATAAGGTGGGCCCCACCAACAAATGGATGATCGGTTGGGATATAACTTGTGCCTCATGATGGAGGTTTGCTGATGACAATACAACAGCTATATAGTTGTTGTAGGTACACCGACCTATCAGCTTCTACAAAGGTGGGTCCCACGTGGGGCCCACCATAATATATTATATATATTATAATATATATATATTATTATTTGTTGTTTTTTTTTCTTTTCTTTTATTACAGATCAGTAGCGTCCAGCGTCCAGTGATGGACAGCTAGATAAAATACATACAACAAAGTGGCCCACCGTCTAAGCAATGGACAGTGAGCATGCCACATGAGCAATGGGTCCATGTGATGGACGGCATGGATAGAACATAAACATCAGTGGAGTCCACATGGGTGGGCCCCTGGTTTGGTCCACTTGGTTGGACAGCAAAGGTCAAATACATTCATCATGATGGGATCCATCCGGGTGGGCCACACGGCCACATGGTCCCAAGTGTGGATAGTATGGATAAAAATACATACATCATAGGTGGGCCATGACATGTGAAAAATAGAGAGAGAGAGAGAGAGAGAGATCAGTATAGTGGAGGGACCCCGCCACTATGGGCCCCTCTTTGATCACACACATACATCAAAATGGGTCCCAACATAAGTGGGCCCTTAAATGGAAATCAACGGTGGATCACCCACCTATTGGCCTACTTCTTTGGCTCCTTGGACTCCTAAGCTCCTTAGCTTGCTCTTTGATGGTGGATGATGAAGATTGGATGGCTAAGATGGGAGATTGGGGGTAGGGAGTGGGCCACACTAGGCTCTCTTTGGGAAGAGCTTGGACGTTAGCTTATCTTGGGTTGCTTGGGAGTGAAGAGAGAAATGAGAGAGAGAGAGAGAGAGAGAGAGAGAGAGATAGAGAGAGAGAAGTGATGGGATGAAATGAGATAGGTGAGTGATGTGTGAGTGATGGGTGGAGTAGTTTGTGTAAGAGATGGGATGGAAAGGTATGGGTGGAGAGAGAGACTTTGGGAATGGGAGAGGGATGGGCTAGGTAAGGTTGTATACTTGACATTGATGATGGATTGATGTGATGTATTGTATAGATCCCTCGGTATTCATAATGCATGGCGTTTTCCTCAAGATAAACGCGGGCCTACAACTTCTGGCCTAGGTATCACATCAGTGCGTGAGATGCGGCGTTGGAACTGCGGCGATGGCACAGTTGCTAGGATACAAGTTTCAAGTCGAGTCGACATAGATATACAGGATTCGACTTAGAATCACGCGCAAACGCCGATTATAGGTTGTGGGTTGCCAGAATTCGACCGGGAGGACCGCGAAAGCCTATGAAATGGTACGGTGTAGGATACAGACCTTACATGGATACAACACATACATCATGGTGGCTCTCACAAAACTTGGTAACGTCACTTCAGTAGCGAGTCTGGCTACTCAACGGACGTGGATTTCCTACTAAAGGCTTTCAAAGGAAGTTCCTGCGCAAGGATGCAGAGTGGGGCCCACTGAGATATTTTTGAGAAATCCACCCATCAATCCATTTTTATAGCTCATTTTAGGACATGCCACAAACAATGAGGTGGATCCAAAACCCAATTGGGCCACACGAGAGGAAACAGTGGGGATTCAATGAGCGTTGTTGAAACTATCTTATCGCCATTAAAGTTTTGTATCAGGATTACGTCTTTTGTATTTTCACCTCATCCCAGTGGGATTGATCTTATAAATGGTTTGGATGGCATATAAACATCAAGGTGGAGCCTAGGAAGGTTTCAACGGTCAGAATTTCTTTCCCCACTATTTCCTCTCATGTGACACACTTAAGTTTTGGATCACGTTATTTTTTCATCTCATATCCTAAAATGATCTTGAAAAATGATACACGGAGTAGATTTCTAACAAACATCACGGTGGGCCCCACCCCGAATCCTTGTGCAGGAACTTCCTGCGAAAGAAATCTGTGTCCCTACTCAAAATGTCAGTAGCTAATCCACGTCTACACGAGAGAAGCAGATTGGCTGGTGTACTACACACTAGCTATATAGCTAGTGTGTTGACGTCAGCAAGTTCTGTGGGTCCAATCATGAGGTATGTGTTATATCCAAACCGTCCATCCATTTGGCGAGCTCGTCGTAATGCTTGAGCCGAAAAATAAGACAAATCTAAAGATAAAGTCACTGAAAAAAGTAGTGAGGGATTGAACGTCTACCATTGAAACCCTTTTGGGGTAACAGAAGTTTTGGATTAATATAAAATTTGTTTTTCCTCTTCATCCAGGTACTTGTGACCTTATGAACAGATTGGATGGAAAATAAACGTTATGGTCGGCCCTACAAATTTTTTAATGGTGAAAATCATTATCCCACTGCTATTTTTGTTGTGGTCCATTTGAGCTTTGGATATGATTCATTTTTTGTCTCATGGTGGGGCCCATATAACTTTGATTTTCACATAACATGTACACACTAGATAGGTCCGTGGTGTGTGTGGTACACCAACCAATCCGCTTCCGTACGGATTATGTGTGATCACGGCCCACGCGACAAATGCAGATTGCATCCTACCCTCTGCTGTCTCCAACTTAAAATGGGTAGGGGCACCAACTGGCGACCGTGATGTATGGGGTCCTTTCACACCATTCATCCATTTTTCCCGAAATAAGCTAAAAATTGAAGCATATCCATCACACAATCAAACCACATAATGGTGATTAAATTCCTACATTGAAAACTTTCTGGGGTCCACGAAAGTTTTGGATTGAGCTAATAATATTTGTGTTTTACTTTCATCTGGAAATACACAACTTTATGTATCAGTTGGATGGTAACTATACATCATGATGGCCCCTGGGAAAGTTAAAATAGTGAGTATGATTATCATCGTTGCTTCTTATGGTGTGGTCCACTTTTGGTCTGTTTAACTTTTGGTCTCATTTCATAAAATGCAATGGAAAAATGGATGGTAAGGAAAGTCAATCACCACTTTCAAATGGTATGATCCACTTGGTAATTGGATCTATTTCAATTTTTGGGATAATGCCCAATATTGATTTAAAAGAACTAATGGATGGCCTAGATACTTAATACATACATCAAGGCGACCCCCACAGTAACCCCATGTTAAGGCATGCTCCACCTTGTGCGAGGGAGTCGTGGAAGTGGAAGGGTAAGACGGTTTAAAACCATCTTTAATGCAGACGATCTACTCAGATGACCACTATAAGACGGCTAAGGATCATCTCTAATGCAGACAGTCTCTGACTATCTCAGATGACCACTACACGACGGCTAAGGACCGTCTCTAATGCAAAAGTCCTTGACTATCTCAAATGACCACTATACGACGACTAAGGACCGTTTCTAATGCAGACGGTCTCTGACCGTCTCAGATAACCCCTATAAGACACTAAGAACTGTCTCTAATGCAGACTGTCTCTGACCATCTTAGATGACTACCTATAAGACAACTAAGGACCGTCTCTAACGCCGACGATCTCTGATCGTCTTAGATGACTGCCTATAAGACAGCTAAGGACCGTCTTTTATTTAGAAGGTCGATAGCCGTCTTTTCTCTGCAGTTACCGATGGATTCCAACTATCTTAAATGATTTGTGAATGTTCAACATTTATAAGACAATTTTTCTTCATATTAAAGACGATTAAGAGCCCCCTGAAATTTTAGAGACGGTCCATAGTTGTCTTTAAACCAAGGGATTTAGAGATGGTTTACAACTGTCTCAAAATTCATCTTATTTTCCCCTTTTTCACGTAGTGCTAAGCACATGCGATGGATTTGTTCTTTGTCCAATATCAAGCACTTCTTTCAAGAGATGCATTCTTGTAGTTACTCCCAGTGACCAATTGTGAGTTTTGAAATTACGGTTAATGTGCCGCAATACATCTAAGTACGGAATATGGTAGAGCTATAGAATGTAGACTAAGTCCTAGAGGGGGGGTGATTAGGACCATTTAAAAATTATGAAAATTTAAAATCCTAATTGCCCAACTTAAACTAATTTACAATTAAACTAAGCAAGGCAATTTTAACTCTAAAGGCTTCCAAGTCAATAGAGGGTCCAGTCACATAAGCTACGCTATATATGCAAATTAAGCAACTAGCATATATGGGTGTGTGAGATGTGATTCCTGTCAATCCTAAATATTCATCTAATCATGCATCATATTTAAACACAAGCATAATTAAATAAATGCGCAAATAGCAATCCCAAACACGATCATATATAGTGGTTCGGCTACGTGCCTACTCCACTCTTGGCAGATGCACTCAACCCATGAGTGTACCGGATTTCACTATCGGAGGTTTTAAATCAGGTTCACCTCAAACCTTTACAGCCCTACATAAGGACTCTACAATTTATGCCCTACACAAGAGTAAAGTTCTTAATCCCAAACCTTATAGTTTAGGCTACACGGGCCAAGGTCTTAATCTTGAACCTGATAGTTTAGGCCACACAGGCCAAGGTCCTAATCCCGAACCTAAGATTTATGCTCTACACAAGAGCAAGGGTCCTACTCGTGGACCCAACAATTTAGGCCACATAGGCCAAGGTCCTAATCCAGAACCTACGTTTAGGCCCCACGGCCATGGTCCCACAATAGGCACTTACGTTTAGGCCCACCAGCCAAGGTCCCACACAAGGCACCTACGTTTAGGCCCACCGGCCAAGGTCCCACACTAAGCACCTCCGTTTAGGCCTATCGGCCAAGGTCCCACACAAGTCACCTAATCAAGTTTGTTGATAGCAAACTCTTAGCCTCAATCCTACAAGAGGATAAAGACTAAGCTGTGGAGTCTTAACAATGACGTTTACTTGTCGGATCGAGTCCTTTTTGTTAGCTCATGTTGAGTTGCTTGATCTTCACGCTCTCATGCTTGAATCAGCTTCCCGATGCTCCCCCAATCGCATAGCTTGGATTTTTCTATTGGCTCAGCTTCACGATCAGGAACCTTGCATAAGATATACCTATAAAGGTGACCAAGGTAATAGGAGTTGGTTGAATCTCCTATCTAGGATAATGAGTGGATTTCCTAAGGGATTCAACCTATGGATGCTCTAAAGTATCAAAATACAAAGGGTTTTCCTATTGGTTTGGTCTTTGTACTCTAGAGAAGGCACGAGTTCATGTTCTTCATTAATAGGAGCTTTGAATGCTCATAGAAGTGAAAGATCACAATGAAGATAGCATGAAACTCATATGGATAGAGTCTAGGTAGGCTAGAATAAGCTTGGGATATACTAGAGACTCTAAGATGCCTTTTTCAACTCATTTTGCAAGTTTCTACAAGCCGCTTTTATATATAGAAAGTTCTAACAGATAGAAAATGGCTAGTTTATGGTGCTACCGAAGCCAACTTCGATATCATCGAACTTGCTTCAGTGGTACTGAAATATCAATTGGTAGTACCAAATTAATTCCTCAAGTTGCTGAATGAAAAAGGTTCCTTTCAGTGGCACTAAATTTTATTCGTTGATAACAGTCAGCGTCACCGAAATATCCATTCGGTGACACCGAATTATCTTTGTAATGTTGCTAGACTATTTTAAGCACCTTCGGTAACACCAAAAGTATCTTCGACGATTCCGAATGTGTTATTCGGTGGCACCTTCTTCCTACCGAATGTGGACAGATTTTCTTGTTTGTTCATTTAATCATTCATCAACTTGGGACTTGCTAAAGCGAAGACTAAAGGATAGAAAATATGAACTCGGAATTGGTTTTAAATAGATGACCTAAGTAAGTTTTCCTATTTGGGTTGGGATCATCCATCTGCAAGGTCAAGATCATAAAAGTGGTTCTTTGTCTTCAATGTGGCTTTAGTGCTTCTGATCCAGTTGCGTCACTAGTCTTCATTTGCCAAGAACTCATCCGACTACTTAACACAACTAGTCACGTGATTGACAAACATATGTACAAGATGAGTGCACTAACAAGTTTTTCCTCTTTTTTTATTTACACTGGTATTCTGAAATGCTTTTCTTGTGGAGGGCACATAGTAACCCATCTTCGGAGGAAGAACCCCACCCTCTGATTATCACCTAATCATTATCAAATTCTGCAAGTGATTGAGTAAGCAATCGATCTGCTTTAAATCTGGTCAAAGTTAATCTATCTATTGGATGTATATACTTATTTTGGCCCTTGGGGCCAAAGTTAATCGGTTTGTTTTCAGCCAAAAAATGTTTGGCACATAATAGAAAATAAATCGAGTGTCAAACATTTTTTGGCACACTTAGTGGGACGATAAATTCCTTTTATGATATAAGTATATTTGTTGGAACAGTAATCATTCAGAAATATGAGCTGAAGGGGTGGTCATGATACTTCAACAACTGTTGTCGTGGCTAACGAGCATCCTATTAATGAGGAGTTGCAACTACAACAAGTGCCTAAGCAGGAAATCCACCCCCAAGTTCAGTGCCTGTTCCTCCAAATTCAGAAAGAGTATCGACATCTCGGGTTGAACCTCTTGAGATTAAGTGAGCCAGGATGGTTTATATACAAAGGGGGATTCAACACATCGTAGAACTAACATGAGTACAGGAAGACAACTCGCGAGTTCGGACTGAGACTTTCAATAGGTGGATGGTCAGTCACACAGAGAGCATGAATCGGTGGTTGGCTTTGTTCGTTGATAGAGCACTTATTGCACTTTTTTACTGATTACAACTGGCATAAAGTTAGTACTACACATCAGTGGTTGGTCGACGAAGCATTACGATCGACATGGAGTTATATAAGAAGTGAAGTCGAGCTTTTTAAGATATAAATGATGACTGATGGCAACCAAAATAAAACCTTTGCAGACAGGAATGAAGTAAGCGGCCGAGAGGCGTTCAGAAGTGAAATAAATAGAGAGACATGTCAAATAGAGAAGGATTTGGAAAACTACGTGGCAGTGGTTCAGATGCCATATTAAAGAGAGACATCTGTTATGACAACCCCAAGTGCAGTGTTGTGATGTAGTAATAACTTGATGAGACTGAGGAAATACCCATAGGGACTTGCTATTGTGCAATCTCTAGAATATGTTAGAATTAGAAATAAAATCTAAACTAACTACTAAAATCTTGGTTTAAAGAGTAATTGTTAAAGAACTATCAGAAATAGAATACTAAAGTGCCAAGGATCCATTTATAGTTTCCTTAATGTTAATTTACTTGATTGAATGGGATCACTCAGCTGGAATCGATGTCTTATCCTATCTTGCCAAATAATAACGCAATTAAATCATCATTCATATGCTTCAAAATAGAATTGAACTTTCATTTAATTAGTTCCCTCATAAAGCATCAGCGACTTGATTGTAGTATATTCAAAGCATTTATCATGCTTGGAGTCAAAGATAGATCAATGGGATCTATAGATCAATTCATTTACAAAATAGGTAAGAAAATACGCATAGTCTTCATAAGCATCCAATGTGCCCAAAGTCGATAATGAATCAAAATAAACTAGAATTAACTAAATATTAATGAGTTGTTCAACATAAAAAACCAAATAACTTAAATCGAAGTAAACTAAACTTTAACAAGAACTACAAGCTTCACCTCTTAGCTCTAGCTAGGAGATTAGCCAACCATAGACATAATTGAACTACATCTATAAATTTATAATAAAAAAAACTAACTAAAACCAAAGGATTGAAGAGGAGGGAGGACTCCTTGAAGCTTCACAACTCCTTTCTCTACTCCTACCTTAATTCGTGTCTAGGAAAGCATAAAACATCCCTTTATATAGCTTTGATTTGCACTGACTTTAAAGGACCTTGAATTTACATAGCTTTCACATCTTCGATGGCATCGAACTCCCATTGAAGAAACCTAGTGAAATCAAAAAATTGTCCAGCAATAAACTCTCAAATTCTAGTATTTTCTCGATGACATCAAACCCCCTTCGATCTTCGATGGGATCGAACTTAGCTTCGATGAAATCAAACATGGCTTCGATGGCATAGAATGGTACATGAATTTGTCTAGCAATGAAATCAAGAATTTTATGATTTTTGCAATGAGATCGCACATGGCTTCGATGGCATTAAAGTGTCGATTTCTATACTTTCCAATTTCTTCACTTTGAGTCTTCGATTTTCTTTCTTCCTCACTTGGCTTCCTTGGATTTTTTGTACTTAAATTCTTCAATCTTGACTTTCATAGATCCAATCCTCCACTACGCTATTCTTTGAGCATTAAATCAATGCTTTAAGCATCCTTTTCTCCTTAGCTCTTAAAAACACCTCACAAGAGAAAACATGTGTAATTAGATCAATTTAGCACATCCTGTTTATAAAACCAATGTATAATAAGGGGAAAATATACAATATTTCACACTCAACACACCCCCAAACCAGCATTTTGTTAGTCCTGATCAAAACATGCTGAAATTAATCTTCCAAAAATCCAAATTTCAAACCTCTTTAGAAAATAACATTCTATGCAATCCTATACATATGAGTAAAATTTAAAGATATGAGAATGTAATATCGACAAAATAGAACCTAATATCACTTTTAAACATTTAAACTAAGTTCTCCTTAAACAACTAATCAATAAAATGCATCCAAACATTGAGTTCCTAGTGTAGTTAGTGGCTTCCAACTTATAATCTATGGGAGTTAACCTTCTTTCTATAATATTATGTAATGCACCGGTTTTTAAAACCTGAGTATAGTACTCCTTTTTGAATACCCGGGGTGTTTACCTGGAAAGCAATTATAAATATGATGCAAACCTATAGAAATTAAAGTGTGAGATAAAAAAAACTAAGCATGATACACCATCAAATATCACATATCATCAGATCGTAGTTTGCTTAACTGGGGACTTAGTACAAAACCTATGTTCATAAAATATTTTAACCAAAAACTAAAAAGAAATAAACTACGATCTATTGGTTGAGCCTGTAGAGTTCAGCCACATCCTGATGGGGCTCCTCCCTAAAGAATTCCTCTCCCAACCTAGTGGGGTCAACATTAGGGTCTGCTTCATAAGAGCCATCATCCAGAGTTGTTCATGGTCGTATATTCAAAGGATGAGTGGCCCACTCAGTATGAATTCCCCTCAACATTAGACACTACCGCATTAGTTAGGCATAATTTAAATAATAAAACATACAAAATATTTCAAGATGTAATCTTATTTAAATGCATGGATGCGTGAATACACATCAACTGAAGATGCTCATCCATTTGGACAAGTGAATGGACATTTCAAACAGTCGGTCCATTTATGCAAAAGAATGTGTCTTTCAAACAATCGATTCATTCATATTACAAAAAGGGTCATTCGAACAGTACACTGGTCTTTCAAATATTCAATCAGGCACCTAATAACACCCACATGCTAAATGAATGGACCTTTCAAACAGCCAGCCCATTCATACACAAGTATGGGTCTTTCAAACAATTGACTCATTCAAAATGTAAAAAGAGTCGTTCAAATAGTACACTGGTCTTTCAAACGATCAACCAAGCACCCAATAATGCACACATGTTATGGATGTATGATTAGCCCAACCATTATTATTTCAATCATAAACAGCAAATTTAAGAAAGATCAAGGGTCACTAAGGGGGGCTCGTCCTCCGGCATAGGCTGACAGATCGGGCATAGTATCCCATACCACCATCCCTGGCTTATGATACTCCAATAATAGGATATTTAATGGTAACTTCCTCAAGCAGTAGCCAATCATAATTTAAAAAGTGTGACTTGCCATCACATGGTTATACAAAAATAATTCATCAAGCCGCTTAAGAAAAATATCTAATCAGAGCTACATAAGGTGATTATCTAATCAAAGCCATGGATGGAAAATAGCCTATCAAGGAATGCAATAAAAAGGAATTATCCAAAAGCCACATAGGCACAACGATCCCCAAATGGTAAGCCCAATTAACATTTCAATTAATCCATCAGTTAAAGTGGCCATTAGGTGTTGAGTGTGAAATATTGCATATTTCTCCCTATTCATACCTTGGTTTTATAAATAGGATAGTGCTTAATCGATTTAATTATGCATGTTTTCATGTGCGAGGTGATTTCGAGAGCTTAAGATGAAATTGATGCCAAAATGAAGATTTATGCTCAAAAGATTACTAAATAAAGATTTAAAGATTTGAAAGTCATTAATGAAGAATTCACATGCCAAAGATCCAAGAAAACCAAGTGAAGAATGAAGTGAATCAAAGATTTGAAGTGAAAAAAAGAAATCCTGAAATTATTCTGAAAACAAACATATTCCTAAAATTATCCTGAAAAAGCATATTCTGAAACTCCGAGTCTATTTTGGAAAACTATGCGGAGTGCATAAATTTGAGGCAGTTTAAACTTCGAGTCTATTTTGGAAAACTACGCAACGTGCGTAAATTTGAGGCGGTTTCTGGATTTTTCCAACTCGGTGTGAAAGTTGGAGTTCCACAACTATAAATAGGACTCCTTAGGATGCTCGAAAGCATCTTCTACGGTTTGGAAAGGTCTCAATGAGCATACAAAAGGGTGGAGCAGCCACCAAAGAGTTTTTCGTCTTCCCTAGTTAATTTTTCATGCTTTGTTTAAGAGATTTGGTTTCAATCATATCTATGGAACCTCTTAGCTAGGGCTAAGAGGTGAAGCTTATAGCATGTTTGGATATTTATTTTGCTTTGATTCTTGTTCTTATTGAACTTCATTGATTTCTAGTTTGATATTAAGGGAATATTTTTAGTTTTCTATGATTTATTGTAACTCAAATTACAATAGATGTTGTAACAGCTTTGGATATTTTCTTTTCCTGTTTTGAGATGGTGAGATTAGTAAATCACGTTATTCACCATCATCTCCTAGGCATGGTAGGGTGATGGAATCCCTTCCAATCATCATAATTCTCTTCCATTGAGAATTAGGTCAATAAAAAGTTCAGATTTGATTTAAATTGTTTTATCTTCTAATTGGATAGGATATGACTCCAATTCCAATTGTGTTCCTTGAATTAACTAAGGTAGCATCTTGATAGTTACAAGTGGATCCTTGGCACCCTAGTTCCCACATTTAGATTCATAAGTTTTAATCAACATTATTCACCATTACTCTCAATTATTCAGATTTCAATTTAGATCTTTTTTTAGTTCTAGTTATACAGAATACATATAAGTTTAGTCCTTGTGGATTCGACCTTAGTCTTACCGAGTTATTACTACATCGCAACCCTACACTTGAGGTTATGAACAAGTTTTTGGTGCCTTTGCTCGGGACTATGGCTACGTTTTTCTGAAATTAATTGGTATTAGAATTAGGTTGAGATTAGGATTTATTTTTCTATTATGTTTTTAGGTTAGGATTTTTTCTGAAATTATTTTTAGAAATTAACATTGTTTTCTGTTTTGTAGGATCCTAACATAGTAATTCTTATTCGGTAATTTTGTTTCAACCCTCTCTCTTATCTTTTCTAGATCTCTTGTTTTAGTTTTTTAACTTTTCTTTTTAGGCTTAGTTATTTAGTTACTTAAGGGCTAAGAGTGTTTCATGCCCAAGTGTGTACGTGGTAACACTCTACGTATTTTGAATGAAGAAGGATTAATCGAAGGGTTGCCTATCCATCACAGGATTAGACACCACTTGAAACCCTTTAAGTCAATAGAAGTGATGGTTGCAAATCAACCTCAACCCCAGTTGAGGAAGTTGAAGATGAAAACGAGGTGCAGAATGCACCCCGCCTCGTACTCTATGAGATTATTTAGAACCGGTGGGGGTGAGTACACCTTCCTACATGATATTTCCATTGAATACAGGAACTGTGGGTATTAAACTAAGGGTAATTCAACTCCTCCCTAAGTTTCATGGACTAGAATCTGAAAGTCCATACTTGCATATGAAAGAGTTTGATTAAAGCATATCTACATTATACTTCCCAAACATGTCTGAGGACATAGTTAGACTGAAATTGTTTCCTTTCTCTTTGAAAGAAAATTCTAAGTCGTGGTTACATTCCTTAAAACCAAGGTCCATTGGCACATGGGCTGAGATGATAAGGGAGTTCCTTAAAAAGTTCTTCCCCTATCATAAAACAAATACCTTATGAAAAGCAATCATGAATTTTGCGCAAAAAGAGGATGAGACCTTCTTCCAATGTTGGGAGCAATTTAAGGATCTCATAAATTCATGTCCACAGCATGTATACAAAACATGGCATATAACAAGCTTTTTCATTGAGGGATTGACCTCACCCTTGCGCCAATTTGTGGAGATGATGTGTAATGGGGAATTCATGAATAAGGAAGCCAATGATGCGTGGGATTATTTTGATAAACATGCTGAAAACGCGTAATCATGGGATACCTCTTCAAGAATTAACACTTCTAAGCCTACTCAATCAAAAGTAAGGGGAGGAATTTATGTCCTAAAAGAGGAAGATGATATAAATGCAAGAGTGGCCAAACCCATAAGAAAAGTCGAGGCCATGGAACTTAAGAAGGTAGAACCCAAAAAGACTACGGAAGTTGTTTATAGTATTTGTGCTTGTAACATACATACAACTGAGAATTACCCAATGATTCCTACTTTTCAAGAGATATTGAATGAGCAATCAAATGTCGTAAATAACTACCAAAAACCTTTCAGTAGACCAACCTCAAATACATATAACTCAAGCTGGAGGAACCATCCAAACTTTAGTTAGAGGAACGGACAAACGGCTACTCCTCAAGCGATCCTTAACCAATTTCTGAATTAAAGGAAACCTCAAGAGGATCTGGTCTTAAAACATATACAAAACCAAGAGCTTTTTAATCAAGGTATTCTATGAGCCTTTCAAGACCTTACAAAAGCCATACACGACCTTGAAACAAAAAATTCGATTGGGGAGAAAGGGATCCTGCCGGCTCAGCCTCTCCCCAACCTAAAATAGAAATGTGAAATCAGTGACCCAAGCTCTTCAAAATAGACGAAGCAGGCTAAGTCTATCACCACTCTTAGGAGTGGGAAGATAATTGAAAAATATATTCCGGTGAGGGCTGAAAAACCTAAGGATCCAAAAATAGATAAGAATGATAGACTTAGCAATGCTCCACATGGGTTAGAACGGGAACCTCAATGTAAGTCGATTGCATCATTCCCTTAACGGTTGATTGCACCAAAACCTCTCTCTAACTCAGGATATTTTAGAGGTGTTTAAGCAAGTGAAGGTCAACATCCCTCTACTGGATGTCGTTAAACAAATCTCTTTATATGCCAAACTTTTAAAAGATTTATGTACGACCAAAAGACGGCAAAACATACAAAAGAAAATCTTTTTGACAGAAAAAGTGAGTGTCAACCTCAAGCAAGATGTGCCATAAAAATACAAAGATCCTGGTAGCCCAACCATCACTTATGTAATTAGGAACCATTGGATTGAGCACGCACTTCTTGACTTGGGGGCGAGCGTAAATCTAATCCCTTACTCGGTTTACAAACAATTAGGTCTAGGTGAATTAAAACCCACCCGGACCACATTACAACTTGCCGATCACTCAGTTCGTGTACCGAGAAGGATGATTGAGGATGTGTTGGTCCAAGGTGATAAATTCTACTATCCAGTTGATTTTATTGTCTTGGATACTCAACCCATCATAGATGTGAGCACTCAAATACCTGTCATTCTTGGTCGCTCATTCCTTGCTACATCAAATGCTATCATTAATTATAGGAATAGAATTATGAATTTATCTTTTAAAAATATGACATTGGAGCTCAACATCTTTTTCAATATGAACAAACAGCCAAAGAATGATGACGATACTCATGACATTAACATGATCGATTCTTTCGTGGAAGATAGAGCACTCTTGACTCTATACTCTGATACTCTTGAGACATGCTTGGCCCACTCCCCTGATTTAGATGATGACATGATTAGGGAGATGGATACCTTACTTGATGCTATGCTGGTACTTGAAGTTAACAGGTGGAGGCTATGATTTAAAAATTTTCCCCAAACCGATGTAGTGCCCCTACCGTCTACCTCAAAGCACTGAATCTTGATCTAAAACCTTTGCCCGCTGATCTTAAATATGTCTATTTAGGTCAAGATGAGACATACCCAGTAGTGATCTCTTCCCACCTTGAGAAAGAATAAGAGAGCGTGTTCATTTTCACTCTCATTTAGATAAAGGAGCTCTTGGATGGTCGATTGTGGACCTCAAGGGAATTAACCCTTTGATTTGTACTCACCGCATCCATCTTAAGGATAATGCAAAAACCTCCCGACAACTACAATGTCAACTCAATCCAAATATGAAAGAAGTGGTTAAGGCTGAGGTAATTAAGTTGTTGGATGTGGGTATCATTGTAATGACCCTGAAAATTTTGTGCTATTCTTTCCTTAGTAGCTATTTGGGGTAATTAGCGCTATACTCGATTGCTTGTGAAATTTGCATCAATCACTTTAAATTCGATCTGCATGACTCAAAACCTATAGATTAGTTAGCGCTATGTTACTCTAAAATTTGGGATTCATTGCTAAATCCAGTTGTTCTGGGGAAATTTTGGAAGTTCTGGATCGGACATGGACTGCGCGTCGAAAGTTCGATAGCGATGATCTTAAGCTGTTGCGGTCACCATGTTGGACTTGACCTTCACCTCAAAAATCAAGTCCATGTGATGTTCTGGGTCGATTTGATTGAGTTCGGAGTGAAGAGTGTGAGAACGGTTGGAAAGTAAATGTGATTTTATGAAATCTGAGTCGTGTCGCTTGCACGACGATTTTAAGCAATCTGACCGTTGGATTCTGACCCAATTTCACCCTCTGATCAAGGAAGGTGGCCCAGGCATGTCCTTGTGCTTGTGGACCTGATCGAGATTCAGTGACCGTTGAATTGAGTGTGGTCCGCCACGGCTGATCTGTAAAGCCGGTCGGTACGAAAACTCAGCCTGACCTAGATCCATGGTCAGTGAGCTTAAGTCCGACCTTTTGTGGTTATAGGTCTACCAGAAGTGCTTCGTTGGATCATGAGAGGCCGGTTTTGGTTATACCCTAAGTATACCTTGGCCCTGGGGTTATTTTCATCAATATTAGGCCTATTTATAGTCCTTAAAACCCTAGCTCTCTTTTCCATACGAATTTCCTAACCCTACCTAAGAAAGAAAGAGGAAAAGAGAGAGAAAGTGAGAGAGAAGTTGGTGAATCATCTTAGATTCTTTCATGTTCTCCTTCATCCTTTAACCTTCACTTTGAATCATTATTCCGGCGATTCTGAGTTCATCTTTGGGTAAGATAACCTAACCCTAATCTGTGTTGGAGCTTAGAATAGTCTTTGTATTGTTGTAGCTCATTTCTATTCTTATCTTAGGTTATTCTGTAGCCGTTGACGAAGACATATCATCTGAAATCAGTTCGGTGTTCTTTTCTGGCTTAATGTGCGGACTTTAAGTGTATAGGTTATGTTTTCAAGGCTTTCAATGCCAGTGAATGGTTTATTCTTGTTATGGATGAGATTTCACATGCCAAATGTTATGTTTATGTTGCGTTCCTGATATGCATGTGTTATATTGAGATTTGTGTATTCTATGTGTATGTATAAAGTACCGTATGCGTATAAATTATGAACATGTGATTGCCATGATTATTTGTTGTGTACTTATGCTAGATGTATGTGTGACAACTCCTTGGTGAAAGGAATTGTCCAAATGTGTGTATTCCAACATACGTCATGTATGTTGAACTATGTATTCTAAGTGTTTGTAGAAATGTCTGAATGATCTAAAGTGTAACTTATAACACTATTTGCAGGCGTTGAGAAGTGATTCTCAACACTCCTATTGATGTGTATGATTTCCTTCATGTAAGTTACATTCTTGTTATTTAATTTCAAGTCTTACTTATGCTTAAATCCATGTTAAGTTGATATTCTTCAGATGCTTACATACCATATGATTTGAGTTGTGGTTCCATTTCTATTCTAAATTGTAGATATGAATATCTGTTGTAGTGAAATGTGTGTGGGACTATGCATTAGTCCAGGAAATTGGTAATCGGCCTTAAGTTCGTGGTTGAGGTTGCTTTCGCCACGTAGGACGTATTAGATAAACCCGAGTCGTATTAGAGTTGTCGGCAGTGGTTTGGCAACGCGGAGTGTATGCGTACTCTATGTCGCTCAACCCAACGTGCGCTCGTGCTAGTCGAGTTTGTCAAGTAACCCGATTGTCCGATGTATGTTCACTATGTATGGACGCTATTGTTTGAATCTAGGGTACCGAACTTACCAGTGAAATCCTATTAACCTTGGTACCTTGATCCGCTAAGACTCATGAGCCGGACATGGTGGTATAGGACACCGTGGTCGAGCTGTCGGCCTACGCTGGGGTGACGAGCCTCCCCGTAGTGACCAGTGAGCAACCAAACTCGTGAGCCGATTATGGTGGTATGGGACACTATAGTCGTACTGTCGGCCTACATTAATTGGTGGCGAGCCCTTTGTAGTGACCTCGAGCATGCCTGGATACCGCAATGAGGTGACGAGCCTTAGTGTAGTAATGAACGTATGATAGGCGTGCATTGATTGGTGATAAGCCCTTTGCAACAACCTACAACCATATGATCGTATGAGATATCTAGGACTGACGACCCTAGAATGGATCATTGTTTGGATGATGATATGAGGAAGGTATCTTAGCCTCCCAATCCTGCTATATGAAAAGGACTAATAACAACTTGGTAATCATGTTCATGCACCGCATTTGCATGTGCTTTGTAGACGTGGCGCACTTTGAGGCGATGTCATGCATAACGTAAGATGAAGACGCTGAGGGTGTACGCGTGAGGGCACGCATCATTTTTCATACATCCTTGCATTAACAAGAGTACTTAGGACATGTTTGATTATTCTGCTTTATCATTACTGATTGATTGAATTGATAACATGTTAACCTTTGCTTTATTGTTCCACTGAGTTGATCACTTACTCCCACGTTCTTGGGCGGTGTTAAACACCCACCAGACTCTGTCTTAGTTGCTGATGTTGCAGATGTTGATGCGACTTCTGAGGCAGAGCGGGAGATGGATGATGATGAGGCTGCTTTCTCTTTTATGCAGTTTTCAGACGGGTTCTAGTGAGCCTTGTTCTGATGCGCGGGATGCTGGGATTTCTTTTGGGAATTAAATGATGTAATTTGATACTTATAATTTTGATAGTAACACTTGAATTACGACCTGGTATGTGTATGTATTTCAGGGATTCGCACATGTACACATTTATTTCTATAAGTCTTCCGCTTGCTTTCTTCACTTATCCCTGAATTATATTTACTATTTGGCTTAATCTATTCCATGTTTTATGCACTAATACAGACAACATACATCCATCATTCAATATGTTGCATAAGTGATGTTTTGGAACTCGGGAGCTGAGTTATGCTCGACCCCCGAATTTCAGGGCGTTACAATCATATACCTTATATTCGACAGTCAATAGGTGAGTCTAACTCAGGTAGTTCCTAAGAAGTCTGAAATCACTATCATAGCCAATGCCGACAATGAACTCATACCAATAGAGTTACTACTAGTTGGAAAATGTGCATTGACTATAGGAAGTTGAATACTGTCATAAGGAATGACCACTTTCCTTTACCCTTCATTGATCAAATTTTGGAAAGGCTAGCCGATGACTCTTACTATTGCTTCCTTGATAGATATTCGGGCTACAATCAGATAGAGATAGCCCTTGAAGATTAAGAGAAGACAACATTCACATGTCCCTTTGTCACCTTTGCTTACCGAAGGATTCCATTCGGACTATATAATGCCCCCGCCACTTTTCAGATGCATGTTGAGTATTTTTTAACATGGTGGGGCAATATTTAGAGGTCTTCATGGATGACTTCTCTATCTTTGGTCCATCCTTCAGCGAGTGTTTGGAAAATCTTAAATGTGTGTTGAAGCAATATGAGTAAAAGAATTTTGTTCTAAATTGGGAGAAATTCTATTTCATGGTTCCCAAGAGAATTGTGCTTATACACATAATTTTGTCCATGGGAATTGAGGTAGACAAGGAAAAAATTGATCTTATCTCTAACCTACCTCCACCCAAGAGCGTACATGACATGCAATCCTTCCTTGGACATGCTGGATTTTATAGATGATATATAAAGGACTTTAGTCATCTCTCTCGTCCTTTATGCAATCTACTTCAAAAGGATGTACCATACGAGTGGACTGAACAATGCTAAGAAGTTTTCACTAAGCTCAAGGACATGTTAACTACTGCACCTATCATGTAGCCACCCGATTGGAGCATCCCTTTTGAGATTATGTGCGATGCATCTGACTATGCTATTGGGTGGTATTAGGCTAGAGAAAAAAAAGAAGCCCTACATCATTCACTTTGCAAGTAGAACTCTAAATTATGCCCAAGTGAACTACTCTACTACGGAGAAGGAAATCTTAGCCGTAGTGTTCGCTTTGGACAAATTTAGGTCCTACCTATTTCAACAAGAAACGAAAGCATTTCATTTGGGGATTTATCATTCAATAATAACAAAGAAAATAGAAGAACATTCATCATAGATTTCATTCATCCTGAGTTTCAATTACATCCTCGTATCTCCCTTGATTTTAAAATAAAGTACAAAGAATCTGTACAATGAAAGAAAGGAGAAGCAATTCAATGGAAATATCGGCAGCATTTCGACATGTTTTGCATCCGTCGTAGCGATAGAGGAGTTGTGCGGATCTAAAATCCTTGCTTCAAACCAACATACAAGAAGTGTATTCTTCAAAAAATGAAGTGTGGAGAGAACCCACAAAACTGCATCGCATAATAAAGCTCATGTTGTATAGGGGCGCACAACTCACTCAAGTTGCGTGGGTTTTGAGTTGCGTGGGTCCTGAGTTGTGCAGGTTTTGAGTTGTGTGGGTCTTGAGTTGCGTGGGTCCACACAACTCATCTTCCCTTCTCTCTCTCTCTCTCTCTCTCTCTCTCTCTCTCTCTCTCTCTCTCTCTCTCCCCTCTTGGCACCTCTCTAAAACTTCTCTCCTAGCTTCTCTGAAACTTCTCTGAAACTTCTCCCCTCCCTCAAATGAGAGGGATTGGGGGTATTTATAGGCTTCCACATGTGTAGACCCTCGAATCTTGTGTCGTGGAACTCACTTCGCATCATTACATGTCTCAACACAACCATCCCAACGACAAATTACGTGGACTCGCGCAACTGTGATGAGTTTCGAGGATCCATGCTACTCCTTGATTCCGCGCAACTCAATTCTTCAGCGCAACTTGAATCTTCTGCAATCTGCTCCCCGCGCAACTTGTGATCCATGCAACTAGCTCCCAACGCAACCTGATTCCCTTCTTCTTTCTTCTTCTGGCCTTTTCTTCTTTATCTCTGATATCTTTTCTTCTCTCAAAATCTCTTCTTCATTACTTATGTTCTCAACAACGCACAATGAGAACTTCGTACATTTTTTATGCACTAACAGATGCCCACTCGATCCTTCTTTAATTTTTATATAAAATTAAATGGAGAATCGATCTTCTTCTTCACAAAAATCCTTTCCCAGTAAAGGACTCTTCGTGAATGTAAAGCTTATTACATATAGGAGAAGGATCGCTTGAATGGAGAACTTCAACAGTCGAGTTCAAATAAGAGTGGTCGAAGGATGACTAGATAGTCAGGCTCGACCGGAAGACTGAATGATCGTGCTCAAACAAAAGACTGAATGATCGCGCTCGAATGGAAGACTAAATGATCGCGCTTGAACGGAACACTGAATGATCGCGCTTAAACGAAAGACTGAATGCCCCCAGTCAGAAGCACCGAGTGAATGCTTCAATAGGGAGGATAATGCAGCAACGAAAGCACTCTATCTTCATAGCAGTCAAACAGATAAAACATCTTTCTACGAACAGAGCTACAATTGCATCCTCCACAGTTTTAACTCTCTTATTCGCAAAATTCTCTTCTCATCAAAACTTGCCACTGTAAAAGTTGTGACAACTCTATCTTTGAGTAACTTGATCAGAGAACTATCTTTCAATGCTTCTTCTGTTGCAACAATCTATTCGATGAACTCCAGCAACTCTTTCTTTGAACTCCGTGGCGAAGGAATTGTTCTTTAATACTACTCTTATTGCAACAATCTCTTTGATTGTCTCCTTTATTCATAGTCTGCATAATCTAAGATTTTGAATGGTAATCTTTCCTGCCAAATTAATCAGAATTAGTATCTCAAGATATCATAATTTTTCAATTTAGTTTCATGAAGTATTGATACTTGTGAAATAAATTGAAAGCTTTTAGAATAATTGTAATATTTGCGATATGACAATGATTTTGTCATTCCATCTTTGTGCTTGTCAGTGTGCTTTACATTGCATTTGTTGCATCTCTGCTCATTATATCGTGCTTTCAGAGATGTCATTTCTGGCTCTAAAAGTTCAACCGCTGAGTCTTTTCTAGTTTGTACTCCTTGGCATTTCTTTATAGGCTAGTTAGGAGTGTATTTTCCTTGGACCTTTACTAATTCAGAAAAATAGAGAATACTTCTTTTCATTTACTAGCTTTCTGGAGGATATAGAAGTTATCAACGATGATTCCATCTCTTTTCGTGAAAATTCGTTCCTTATCTCCATCAAGTCCATTACTCTTTTATTGAAAGAAGGTAACAAGTTCTGGTGAGAACCATATTATCCCAGCCGATTTGCTTATCAATTCGGTTTTGATCAGACAGTACCGGGGACTTGCAATATCACTACTAGAATAATGAGAAGTTATGGCATTAGACCATATAATTGGGCTTTGATATGGAGGCAACTTTTGAAAGTCGATACTGGATCTCACTTCATAATTCTCGGCTATAACTATTCAGTCCATACTTCTTATTGTTGGATGCGTTAGTAGGTTCACCAATGTTATTTGGTGTGCATTTATTATCCAGTAGACTGTGTCTTACATATTCTTCCATCGCACGTAAGAAATTATCAAAAAGACCAAGGTATAGGTTACTTTAAAGAGACGGATTATCCCACCCCCCCCCCCGTCCAGGTCAGCTTTACATAAGAATTTCTTTGGAAGATAATACTTGCAAAACAAAGCATGCTGTTACTCTTAAAAGATGGATAACACTCAGTGTTCCTTTAAGGAATTGAAAGAATATATCTGAGTCATCAAGACGTCAAGAAGAAAATGATAATTCTTTGTTATTTGATTATCTGCCGCCCTTAAGGATTATGCGAGATAATATTTCTTCATCATTAAGAAGACAATAGATAGAAAGACCCCGCGGCTCTTGTCAGAAAGATAAATATACTTTTGTCTAAACACATTTTGACTGGACATGACTTGAAAAGTATGTCTAAACACATTTTGACTGGACATGACTTGAAATGACTGGACTTGACTTGACTGGACTTGACTTGACTGAACTTGACTAGACTGAACCTGACTGGACTAAATACTTTCACACATAGTTTAAGCTCTTAAGTAGTTGGAGTAATCACAGTTTACGCTCGTAAGTAGTTGGAGCCGGATCTTACGCGAATGGCTCTGTAACTCTCTAGAGTTCACTGGGCTTATCGCTGTCAAGGAATTCACAAACAGTGATCCATCAGAGGGGTCCAGTGAAGCTACCAAGGCAGTGACCTCGGTGGGTTTTACGCATAGGGTTGGCCACAGTAATCTCTAGAGTTCGCCGGGCGCGCAAGGCTACCATCGGGTACCAAATTTAGGGCCGTCAGCCCATCAATGAGGGGTCATCTCGCTTCAAAGACCTGTCCTCATGCATTACTACTGAAATCAAGTCAGGGATCTGGGGTGTCATCTTGCTTCAGAGACTCACTTTTTCTTCGTCTGTAAGGTCGGACCCACTCACAAGAGGGCATTTTCTCACCAACCCTCATAACGCTGTCGAAAACTATACAAACGGCATAGGTCTTATGTGATTGCTTCATCAACTGCTGCATGGGTACACGTGATGCTCTTTATGGGCTTTTTAAGGCCACAGGCTTCTCACTGTTGCCTGAATAATCTCATCGTATCGCCATCACGAATGATGATAAGTCTTATACGTAGTCGGCTTCATATGCTCAACTATGCTACCATAAATGATAGATTTCCATCGTTATCATAGGATTTATATGTGGTTGACTTTATAAGCTTATTCTACTATCATAAATGATAGATCACCATATTCCATTGCCATAGATGATAGATCGCCATTGCCGATGATATTTATATGCAATTGGCTTTATAGGCCCTGCTAAAGGTAATAAATTAAAATTGATATATCGTCCCTTGCCGATCATATGAAACAAAATTTTATAGTTATAATAGTGTATCAACTTGGTGGTACTATTAATTTCGATAAATTTAGATAATAAAATGGCCTTCATGTCAGCAATATGGTGATAGCGACGACGGCTTTTGATGATTTGATGGTAATCATTGGCAATTTTCATTTGGCGATAATCATTGGCACTTTTCATTTAGCAATAATCATTGGCGCTTTTCATTTGGCGATAATCTTGGCACTTTTCATTTGGCGATAATCATTAGTGTTTTTCATTTAGCGATAATCATTAGCACTTTTCATTTGGCAATAATCATTAGTATTTTTCATTTGGCGATAATCATTGGCGCTTGAACTTGATATGCTTGAAAATCTACCTTTTAATCAAAATGGCAAAGAATACATGGCATTTACCTTTTAAGGCTCTTTCATTATTCTGCTTATCTTGCCCCCTTTTGATTTGGAAGTATTATGCTAATAATCTTCAAAATCAAAACTATGATCATCTTTAAGGATAACATATTTTGATGAATTGGGCATTGACAGGTGTATATACCGATGAGAATTTACTTTTCCAGCGAATATGCTTGTCTTACGGCTTCACGTTTCTTTCTTATTTCATGTCTTCCTTATGAAAATTTCACCATCATCAATCATCTTTTGTAGAACATTCTTTAAGACGAAGCAATTCTCAATTCGATGTCTAAAAAAAATGATGATAATAGCAGTAATCATTTTCTCTTATTTTCTTCATTTCCTTTGGACATTTTAGCCATAGTAGTTTGATTTTGCTGAATGATTTTGCCGATTGACTGATATAATATTCTTTCAAGAAAAATAATTTTGCTAAGATGAATATCTGCAGGCATTTCGATGCCTTATTCATTCTAATCCTTGGCTTGATAAGTTTTATTGATATAATCTTCAATGATAAAATATTGATTATATCGCTTTGGATTTAAACTTAGCCCTGGTCTTGTAAGTGACCTTTAATAAATTCCAGTATATCATCTTTCTTGAAGAATATATGTTGAATCTTTTCGTGTCTTAATTAGCATTATAAGCTTGATAATTGCTGATAATTTGGATATAGTTGTCGCTTCATAAATCTTGCAGATAACCGGCCAAGGCTTAGAAATAGTTTTGCAATAGCCTTTTCAAAGTATATAATTTTGAAGATACTTTTGAAGGTCACAACGATAATCCAATTGCAATAATAACCCCGTGCTTAAGCGTCAATATATAATAACTCCATCGCGGTAATGATTCTGGCCCCTACGTTGAGCTGCAAAAATTGATATTGACAATTATCATATCAGGAAATCAACAATTACCTTTTTCAGGATTAGGGAAATTAGAAATTTCTCTCAGACATTCAGAAGAATATTCAAAAATTTTATCTTTATCTAATTTCTTAATTCATTGATTATTCTTCATGAAGATGTATGATCAGAATATTGCTTGTCCTATCACAGACTGCATAGCCATTCTGCTTTTCCTTCTTACACATAAGCATGATGGACCATGCCACTACTAGAATCATGTTTTATTTCTTGAGGAGTTGTTGATACCATGTTTCAAATGAAAATTATATTGACTCGTCATTCTTCCCTTTCTATCATATTCTTCCATAACAATTTCACCATTGTCGATCATCTTTTGGAGTATATCTTTCATGATATAGCAATTTTCAATCTGATGCCCGAATATTCAATAATAGTGACAATATCCTTTTGCTCTCCTCCTCTCTGTTTCTTTACGGTACTTTGACTGTGGTAGCTTAATTTCCCCTCTATCCAATAGTTGATTCTTCATAGGAAGTATATCTTCTTTTATGAATGCCCATTTCTTTTGGGTCTTACATTGTCTGCATTTTTTATATCATTGTATGACCTTTCTAATTTTCTTTGTCACTATTTCCTTCTTCATTTTGATAATCTTCTTTATTTTCTTTTTTACTAGCGGCATTGGCTGACGTTTCATAAAGATTCTAGTATAGTGACTTTATGTAAAAGGTAGATACTTTTTTCAACAATCTTTTCAAGAGTATGAGCCTTGGTAGCAAGATCACGAAAGGTCTGTATATCTGCGCTAATCAGGTTACATGCCACTTCTGGTCTTATACCTTCCAAGCATAGCTTAACCTGATCTGATTCTCTAAGAAGATGTTGACATGATGCCCCCAAGTCTTTCCATTAACTGATGAATTCATCAACTGATTTGTCTTCTCATTGGCGAGTAGAGGCTAATTCAGTCAAACTGACTTCTCTGTCAAAAGAGAAGAAGTTTTCCATAAAAATACTATGCATCTTTTTTAGATGTCACAACTATCCATTCTTCATTGTTTGTCCTGTTGTGCTGTCATTGAAGCAGAAACCATTCTAAATGTCGCCTAAACTTTCTTATCCTTGACCGCAACTGATTTAACCTTCTCTGGTACTTTCTATAATAGTGATCGCGTGTTGTAGTAAGTAGTGAATCCATTAGTTGTGAAGTAAATAACTATATCAGTCAGGAGAAAAGCATTACAGTTGTGTAAAGAGAAAATATTTATTGTTTAAAACAGAGCATCAGTTATTATAATTAAATAAAATTGTACTTTATTTTAGAGATGAACGGGAGAATGTTCCCGTTGAGAGTCGTCATTTTGGCGTCTATTCGATGCCAAACAGTGATGAAAGTTCTCTGAATATTTTCTAAGTTATAATTAAATAATAAAATTTCCCAGCAGAGTCATCATTTTGTTTCGACAAGAAACGAAAAGCATTTCATTTGGGGACTTATCATTCAATAATAACAAAGAAAATAGAAGAACATTCATCATAGATTTCATTAATCCTGAGTTTCAATTACATCCTTGTATCTCACTTGATTCTGAAATAAAGTACAAAGAATCTGTGCAACGAAAGAAAGGAGAAGTCGTTCAATGGCAATTTCGTCAGCATTTCGGCATGTTTTGCATCCGTCCTAGTGATAGAGGAGTTGTGCAAAGCCAAAATCCTTGCTTCAAACTAACATACAAGAAGTGTATTCTTCAGAAAATGAAGTGTAAAGAGAACCCACAAAACTGCATCGCATAACAAAGCTCATGTTATATAGGGGCGCACAACTCACTCGAGTTGTGCGGATCCTGAGTTGCGCGGGTCTTGAGTTGCGCGGGTCCGCACAACCCATCTTCCCTTCTCTCTCTCTCTCTCTCTCTCTCTCTCTCTCTCTCTCTCTCTCTCTGTTCCTGGCACATCTCTAAAACTTCTCTCCTTGCTTCTCTGAAACTTCTCCCCTCCCTCAAATGAGAGGGGGAGGGGGTATTTATAGGCTTCCCACGTGTAGACCTTCGAATCTTGTGTCGTGGACCCCACTTCACATCATTACATGTCTCAACACAACCATCCCAATGACAAATTGTGCAGACTCGCGCAACTGTGATGAGTTGGGAGGATCCGCGCTACTCCTTGATTCCACGCAACTCAATTCTCCAGCACAACTTGAATCTTCTGCAATCTTCTCCCTACGTAACTTATGACCCGCACAACTCACTCCCAGCGCAACCTAATTCTCTTTTTCTTTCTTCTTCTGGCCTTTTCTTCTGTCTCTGATATCTTCTCTTCTCTCAAAATCTCTTCTTCATTACTGTGTTCTCAACAGTGCACAATGAGAACTTTATATATTTTTTGTACACCAACACTACCTGATCGGATCTAAGATCATCATCTACATGGACCATACAGCGCTAAAGTATCTTCTTTCTAAGGCAGATGTCAATCCCCACCTGATAAGATGGATCCTCTTACTTTAAGAATTTGATATTAAAATACGAGACAAAAAAGGAGTAGAAAACGTAGTGGTTAACCACCTTTCTCGACTTGACCTCCCTGATTTCCTTGAGCCAACACTGATAAATGATATGTTCCCTAATGAACAATTGTTTAAACTCTCCCAATTACCTTGGTTTGCTGACATTGCAAATTATCTTACTACAAGTTTCACGCTAACATATTGGACTGTGCAAGATAAGAAAAAATTCTTCGCCGAGGTATGTAAGTTTTTTTGAGATGATCCTTATTTGTTTAAATATTGCCCAGACCAAATTCTAAGGAGATGTGTGCCAGATAATGAACATCAGAGTGTTATCTCCTTTTATCATTCTTAGGCCTGTGGTGGTCACTTTTCTGCTAAAAAGACCACGCTAAAATTCTGCAGTGCGGCTTTTACTGGCCCATGATGTTCAGAGATATTCATGAGTTCTACAAAGCTTGTGAGCATTGTCAGAAATTGAGAGGGTTGTCTCATTGAAATATGATGCCTCTGAACCCCATTCTTATCATTGAAGCATTTGATTACTGGGGCATTAATTTCATGAGACCATTCCCCCAATCCTTTGGGAATATTTACAATTTGTTAGCAGTAGACTATGTTATTAAGTGGGTCGAAGCGATCCTGTGCCGGAATAATGATAATAAAGTGGTCATTCGATTCTTAAAAGAAAATATCCTTTCCTGGTTCGGAATGCCTCGGGCTATCATTAGTGATGGAGGTTCACACTTTTGTAATAGGCCATTTGAGAACTTAATGAAGAAATATGGCATTTCTCATAAAGTGAGCACTCCATACCACCCACAAACAAGCGGTATCCCTAATCGTAAGTTAAACAAGCTGTATCCATACCATCCCACTTTTGGAATGCCTCGACCAAGATTGCCAACAGGAAAATTAAACAAATTCCGGAAAAAATGGTTAACCCTAATCGTAAGGATTGGTCGATTCGCTTGACCGATGCCTTATGGGCTTACCATACAGCTTTTAAGACCCCATTAGAATGTCTCCCTTTAGACTTGTCTATGCGAAAACTTGCCACCAACCTGTGGAGTTAGAGCATAGAGCTAACTAGGCTATCAAAAAGCTGAACTTTAATTTGGACAACGCTGGCTCACTGTGCAAACTTCAATTGAATGAACTCAAAGAAATTCGGAATGTCGCTTTTGCGAACTCGAGAATTTACAAGGACAGGAAGAAGGTATTCCATGACAGGAACATCCTTCGAAAATCATTCATAACCGGTCAAAAAGTCCTTCTGTATAATTCTTGATTACATCTTTTTCCAAGTAAACTTCGATCTCGTTGGACTGGTCCCTTCATTGTTACTAATAACTATCCTCATAGGGCCATCAAGATAAAGAATTCGACCAATAACAATGCTTTCAAAGTGAATGAACATCATCTCGAGCCATTTGTTGAGAAGTTTGATTTAAAGGACATGTCCATGCTTCTGACTGATCCGGTGTACCAGGACTGACCTCCTAGTTTAATGGAGGTGTAGTTAGGTTTATTGTTTTCATAGGATTTAGGATTAGGATAGTTTAATTTCAGTTTGTTTAGTCTTCGTGCTAACTCATTTACATGTTAAGAACTTTGAAAAACCTTCAATTCTCCTTCTTCAGGTATAATCATCCTATCACTTCCCATTTCTTTTCGTTGTCTCATGTGCATTGCATGCTCATATCTTTTACATTAAGGACAATGTAGGTTTTAGGTTGGGGGTGTGGATTAGGTAAATTAATCAATATTTTCTTAATTTTGAGCAAAAATTGTGAAAATTTTTAATTTTTCAAGTTAAAAACATGTTTGGGAATGATAATTTGTGGAATTAAGAATGCTTTGAGTGTGATGATAAGATGGAGATTGAACTTTGAATTGTTGGAGTTTGATCAACCAAGTAGACTATCGTCTAAATTCTTGCATTTAATTGATTAAGAGGAAGTTTGAATATTATGTTGATCTAAGTCACAAGCCACATTCAAATTGCTTTCTATGAATTGTACTAGAATTTCTCATTGTTAGTATGTGTATCATTAATAGATATTAAGAATTAAGTTTGAAGAATATTATCCACCTTAAAAAGATGAAAAGAACCAATTAAAAAATAAAGAGATCGACAAAAAGGTCATGTATGATGAAAAGACTGTAATGGAATGAAAGTATGAAAACAATGAATAAATAAAATGGACCGTCGATATAAAATCAAAAATTAAAAAAGAAGGAAAAGGTGATAAGTTCGAAACCAGTACTTAATTATTCAATGAAACTTGAGGTGATGGGCATGGTTAACATTATGAAATAGTAGCATGTTATGGAAATTAAATAGAATTCACTAAGCACATTGGAAAACTTTAATATATAAATTTATGCACTTAAATGATTGATAAAGAAACTTTTTAATTGATTGCTCGTGTGATTCGGCTCCGGGTTTTTTAAATTGCACTCTCGCTTCTTTAGATCGTACTCATTCATACTTGATTGCATAAAAGATTATTTTCTGAAAGTGATTTGAATACTGAAGATTGCATATCACTTCACGCATGTTTTGCTCGAGATTAGCAAAATGCTGGTTGGGGGTGTGTTGAGTATGAAATATTGCATATTTCTCCCTATTTATACCTTGGTTTTATAAACATGATAATGCTTAATCGATTTAATTATGCATGTTTTCATATGCGAGGTGATTTTGAGAACTTAAGGTGAAATTGATACTAAAAAGAAGATTTATGCTCAAAAGATTACTAAATAAATATTTTGATATTTGGAAGTCATTAATGAAGAATTCACATGCCAAAGATTCAAGAAAACCAGGTGAGGAATGAAGTGCATCAAAGATTTGAAGTGAAGAAAAGGAATCCTAAAATTATCCTGAAAACAAACATATTCCTAAAATTGTCCTGAAAAAGCATATTGAAACTCTGAGTCTATTTTGAAAAACTGCTCAGAGTGCATAAATTTGAGGTGGTATAAACTCTGAGTCTATTTTGAAAAACTGCGCAAAGTGCGTAAATTTGAGGCAGTTTTTAGATTTTTTCAACTCGGTGTGAAAGTTGGAGTTCCACAACTATAAATAGGACTCCCTAGGATGCTCAAAAACATCTTTTAGGGTTTAGAAAAGTCTCAAGGAACATACATAAGGGTGGAGCAGCCGTCAAAGAGTTTTTCTTCTTCCTAGTTTATTTTTCATGCTTTGTTTAAGAGATTTGGTTTCAATCATTTCTATGGTTGGCTAAACCTCTTAGCTAGGGCTAAGAAGTGAAGCTTGTAGCATATTTGGATGTTTATTTTGCTTTGATTCTTATTCTTATTGAACTTCATTGATTTTTAGTTTGATATTAAGGCAATATTTTCAATTTTTTATGATTTATTGTGACTTAAATTACAATAGATGTTGTGATAGCTTTGAATATCTTCTTTTCCTGTTTTGAGATAGTGAGATTGGTAAATCCCGTTGTTCACCATCGTATCCTGGGCATGGTAGGGTGATGGAATCACTTCCAATCATCACAATTCTCCTCCATTGAGAATTAGGTCAATGAAAAGTTCAAATTTGATTTAAATTGCTTTATCTTTCAATTGGATAAGATAGGACTCCAATTCCAATTGTGTCCTTGAATCAAGTAAGGTAGCATCTTAATAGCTACAAGTGGATCCTTGGCACCCTAATTCCCACCTTTAGATTCATAAGTTTTAATCAACATTATTCATCATTACTCTTAATTATTCAGATTTCAATTTAAATCATTTTTTAGTTTTAGTTCTACAGAATACGTACAAGTTTAGTCCCTGTGGATCCGACTTCGGTCTTACCAAGTTATTACTACATCACGACCCTATACTTAGGTTTGTGAACACTAGGTCGAGGGTCCATTATAATCACAATTAATCAAGTTACATCCTAAGTCCAGACGAACATATATGTAAGTGAAATTTCCACTATAAGTATAGGAGTGCAAGTTCCACAAACATTTCACAAGTAAGAGGAGATATTCATGTTTAATATGTAATGTTCTTATCAGATAAACGTAGATCATATGAGTTGAAAATCAATAACTAACACAAGTGATCATGCAATAGAGATATCAATTATCAGTTGACATTGAAATAATAACTATTACTTGAGCTAACATGAAGGCAGAAAGCTCAAGGGGAAAAACCATCACCTCGAGGTGAAGCTTTCCGGGTTCGATAGCTAATGTGTGATAGAGGGAAGCCCAATTCTTCAAAGCTGGGTGTAATGGTTCAAGGGAGTGTAACTAGGTGGATTAAAACTCGAGTTAACATGACAGTTATATAGTTACAAAAATTGAGTTAACTCAACTAATTTAAACGTAGTTGGGATCATTATCAGGCTAACCGTGGTTGTATAAGGGGCTGATCTTGGTTGGTCTCCTGTTTGAAGGAATGAGTCAATTAGACTTTCAACCTACCGAGTTTCTGAACGAGTCAACTCACCACACATCAACTTGTCCTTAAAGTGGGAGTTGGGTTAAGTGGAAATGCACTCCTAATAGCCCTAGTTATTGTGCAACTTGTGTGATGATTAGAATTCATCACAACAGCCACTGAGGTAAACCGAAACCGAGTTGACTCTGCAAGCTTAGGCCCATACCTGAAGGCAATGAGTTTTGGCCCTCCGGTTACATCGAGACCCAGGAAAGATGGTGGTGGTCTAGGTGGACCACAACTGAGACCAGCACCCACCATAGTTAGGGACCCAACTCGTTGTCAGGTCATCACCAGCCGGTGCTAGAATGAGTTAACTTAACTCGCCCACAACAGGTTTAACTCGGCCCCAACTGGTTGGGCGCGACTAGCCAGGAGCAGCAGCCCCTTACTTGATGGGCATTGAGTCGCTAACCAGCTCTCAGCGGGGCCTGGTCTTAACAACCCAACTGTTGCCTGGGTGAGCTCGAGTCTGACTCATGGCCGAGCCGGGTGGAATCATCTGAACAAACTCGGCAACAACGAGGTGTTGCTGCCTCTCCCTTTCTTTCCCATCTGTTATCTTTCTCTTGTCTTCCTATTTTCTTCCTTTATACCATCCTTCACCATGTAACTGGAGGAGGTCGTCGGAGCTAATCTGATAAAGAGCTAGGATGGACTTCCACCATCAGGGACCATCAAATGAACATTTTAGATCTAGCAATGGGGTCCACATTAAGAGGATGGGTTTTTCAGTGGGATGGAGAAGATAATGCACCCATTCATGGTGATTTTGAATCTACGGCCCCATCCAACGATCCGTTGCTTCTGGATGGACTGAATAGGTCCACTAGCCACTATAGGGCCTATTAATCCCATCAGTAATCACAAAGATGCAGCTTCTCACGAGAATTTTCGTCGCGGCCTTTTTTCTCATGCAAAAGGGGAGCTTCTCGCGAAGATGCTCACCCTAACGGTTAGGCCCGTTGTTGCCCTAGGATGGGTGTTTCTGTTGGATGGAGAAGATAATGCACCTGTCCATGGTGATTTTGAATCTACAGCCCCATCCAATGATCCATTGCTTTTTGATGGACCGGATAGGTCCACTAAGCACTATGGGGCCCACTAATCCCATCGGCAATCACAAAGATGCAACTTCTCATGAGAATTTCTATAGTGGCCTTTTTTTCGTGCAAAAGGGGAGCTTCTCACGAAGATGCTCACCCTAATAGTTAGGCCCGTTGTTGTCCTAGTGTGGACGCTCAGGATGACCAAATGAGGCTCTGGCAGCGGCTCAGATCATGCCATCTCACAACATCGTAATGGATTCTAAGATTTCAAATCAATGGATAATATTATTATCAATGAATTCAATGATTCTCGATGACCGAGTCCTTTTATGGGCTTTGCCTCTACCCATTTAGTGAAGTATTCGGTCACAATAATTATAAACAAATCCATCCACGATGAATGTGAGTGGATTTGTCTTATCAAGTCGATCGCCCAACCTCAAAATGGCCAATGCTTTATAATAGAATATATCTTTGTGGCAGGTACATGTTGGATTTGCCTATTTCTTTGACAAGCCTCACAACCCTTAGCATACTGAATATAATCAGTCATCATCATTGGCTAGAAATATCCGTAACATCTGAGCATGAGCCTCATTTTTCTCTCTACTTGATGAGCCCCACATATTCCTTCGTGGACCTCTCTCATTGCTAGCAGAGCTTCCTGGATAGACATCAGAGCAAAACTCCATCAGCCCCTTTACAATACAATTCACTATCGATCATGACATAATTGATAGTCGATCTCTTCATATTCATGTTGGTCTTAGTACGCAGGCTATGCAGATAACCCATGAGGGGAGTTCTCCAATCTTCTTCCCTTAATTCTATATGGCATATCTACATAATATCTCCTCTTTCAAAGACAAATGGTAGAGATCTTCTTTGGACCGCAATTGTTTGCACAGTTGGCCCTCGTAGCCCTGCAGCTAGCTAGGCAATTTCATTGGCATCCATGTAATGCTCCCTAGTCATGGGTACTAACTCCACTTATTTGAAATAGTCCAACATTTGAGTTGCCAAGGCATAATATGGCAACATGGTTGTACTAGTGCATTTGAACAACCCTACCATTTAATTGATCACTAACTATGAATTGTCAATTACCATCATAGTCCTTGTACCTAATTCTACCAATAATTTTAGGCCGATTATCATGGCTTCATACTCAACATGGTTGTTGGTGCAATCAAACTCCAATTGGAATGAAAATTCCTGCCTATTTTCATTATGAGTAATCAAGATTATACCAATCTCTGATGCAGTATGTGTTCTTAACCCATCGAAGATCAATTTCCATGGTGTTAATTGCACACAATATAGATCTAAGATCTCTGGGGAAATTTGATCTTTCAGATCGGAGGGGTGGCCGACCAAAAAATCTATTATGGCCCGACCCTTCACTATTTTCTGTGGAATGTAACAAAGTTCAAATTCAGACAAGGCTAAAATCCATATGCCAATTTGGATGTTCAAAATTAGCCAATTCAACATCCATTTCACCAAATCGATTACCACTATTACATTTACTCTCTCGACCAATAAATAATGTCTCAATTTTGTGGTGCAAAATACAATGATAAGCACAACTTTTCTATAACAGAGTATCATCTCTCGGCATCAAGTAATGTCTGGCTTAAATAATAGATCGCGTGCTTCTATTGTATATGGTCATCCTGGGATATGAGTGCTCCCATCGACTCTGCAAAGGCCACAACGTATGGCTTGAGCGGTCAACCTTCGATCAGTGGATCAAAACCGATGGCCTCATCAGATACTCCTTGATTGTATCAAAGGCCAACTGGTGCTCCGCCTCCCAAACAAAATCGAATCCCTGCTTCAGATTTATTAATAGAGAGAAAATGTTAGTCTTTCCTACACAATTAGATATAAATCTTTGCATAAAATTGAATTGTCCTGGTAACTTTTACAGCTCCGATTTATTTCTCGACAAATGAGCATTGATGATCGCTCAAGCCTTATTTTGATCGACCTCAATCCCTCTCTAATGCATTAAGAATCCTAGGAAAATCATCGGTCGAGACCAGGAAAGCATATTTCAAGGGGTTCATTTTTAGTTTATGAATCCTCATCTGCTCAAATGATTTGCACAGTTGGGCCACATGAACTCCCATGTCGGCCGACTTGATGACTACATCATCTACGCAGACTTCCATAAATTGACCAATCATATCATGAAAGATGGCATTCATTACTCTCTGATATGTAGCCTCCACATTTTTAAATCCAAAAGACATCACTACCCAGCAGTAGGTTCCTAATGGTCTCAAACATCTAAATGTCATTTTTGGCACATCATCCATTGCAATGTAAATCTGATTGTATCTAAAATGTCCATCCATGAAAGACATAATTCCATGCCCAGCTGCTTGGTCGATTAGTTGATCGGCCACTGGCATGGCCTATTCATCCCTTGATGTAGCTAAATTTAAATTTATGAAATCAATACAAATTCTTAACTTGCTATTCTTTTTTATTATCAAAAAAACATTTGACATCCATTCGGCATATTTGATAGGTTGAATAAAAGCAGCCTTCAAGAGATATTCGTTCTCTTCTTTTATCTTGTGGGTTACTTCTGCTGTCATGCACCTGGGTGGCTGCTTATGCAGCCGATATCCTTCTTTTATCGGCAACTTGTGCCAAACTAAACCTCGATCAAACTCCGGTATGTCATGATAATCCCATGCAAAACAATCAACAAATTCATAAAATAAATTCATCAAGTGTTCCTTCTCATGAGGCTTCAACAAGTCGCTAATGAATGTAGGCTTTAGATCCTACTCAGTCCTTAAATTGACTTCGACCAACGAATCTTGAACTTGGGGCTGAGAATCCTCCATCTTATCAAGAGCCTCTTCAAGCATGATGTCGTCGTCTTCTTTGGTCGAGTCATCCACATCAACCAGATTTACAAGACATCTATCATCCATCTCTTTCAGGCTTACTTCGAGCCTTCTTATTTTGGTCGTGAAATCGGCCTGGTGGTGCCCATTTCTTAGTGTGTTGATCATGAAATTTATTCGATAGTGCAACGCGGAACTGGCCGATAAGGAACGATGTCCCTCAGTATGGTGTCATTTGATCGCATTACTTCGGTGATGGCTTGTACAATACTCTCCAGGTTCTTATTCACTGATATTCCAGTTGGGTGGCTGAACTTGTTTCTCCTAATGAATCAAATCGGTCCCACCTCTTCCCTATAATAATAGGCCTCATCGGCGTTCGAGGTGACTAGGAAAGGTTTATTATTGGCTAGGACCAATTCAACCTTATCTTAGTTCTAAAAAATCATGAACTAATGTAGGGAAGATAGGATACATGCAAACAAATGAATCCACTCCCTCCCCAACAAAGCATTATAGCTTAATGAGGTGTCGACCACAAAAAAATAAATAAATAAATAGTGCCAATACTGTCTTGGTTCCAATAATCAGATTGACTGATAAGACACCGTGAGTATTTGTGAGATGACCGACAAAGTACTTATGGCCACCTCAGATGGAATTAAATCGACCACTGTTTTTCCCAATTTATCCATCATCTATGACCACCCTTTTCCATGTAGCCCCTGCCTCTATCATGATGGTATTAAATGAGATGTTTTGCCAATCTTAGGTTCATTTCTAGCATCTTCTTCAAATAGGAAAGAAGCATGTTGTATTATTAATGGGGGGTATATTCTTCTACATTGCCTGTTATTCTGTTTGGCTGGGTTAGTCTATCCTGGAAACTTAAAGGCAATGTGAAAACAATGTTGCAATGAAACATGACTAGTGGCAATGTCCCAAAGAGAACTCCATCATTTAGACATTGCCCCCTTAACGTTTCAGCGTCTGCTTTCGCCTTGATATCTTCTATCTTATTGGTGCCTTCATTGGCCGCAAGGTTGGCCGAGGCGACTGCTAATGAGACAATTTTCAATGCTCTATCAGTCGAATTAGCTCATTCGAATAATAATTGATCAAATATCATTCAACAGGTTGAGATCGACCTTCAACCGTGGCTGATTCCTCAGATTATCCATGACCACATTGACCTTAAGGTTAAATAGGAACGGGTCCATATCGATGAGCATGGCTTCCTCACCTTTCTTAGAAAACTTTAGCAATCCGTGGTCAATGTGGTCCTGGATAACGTTCCTGAACACAACACATTTATTAGTTGAATGAGATCAAGCTCTGTGCTATTTGCAATATTCTGTCTTTTGCAATTCGTTGGTTGAGGGTATCTTATGATTCATGGGAATTTTGATAAATTTCCCAACCAACAGAATATCAAATATTTCTTTAGCTCTCATAATGTCAAAAGTATAGATCTTTTGAGCGTTTTATATGTTTGATTCCGCTTTGACCAATGCAGAACATACTTGGCTTCTAAGCCACTACTTTGAAAATTGCAATTTCATAATTCGGGTCGTCATAATATGTCCACAATTACGAGTTCTTTTGCCTGGTTCCTTCTTGTAGGAGTTTCTCATAGCATCTTAGTTAGGTCTTATAGATCTATGAACTTTATGCCTATGAAGTTCTTATGCAGTTTATACTTAAACCCATCTTATGCAAGTTGCATAAATTCAGCTTCAGTCATGACAACCTTACAAAGGCTTTTTGCTCACCTAAATTGTGTGATATAACTCTCACATGTATCTCCGGGCAATTGCTAAAAATATGCGAGATCAGCCATAGTGATTTCTTTGTTCTTTGAGAAAACTGAGCATGAAACTTTTCTTCCATTTCTTGCCAAGTGTGTATTGAATCTGGCAACAAGTTTGAATACCATGTGAAGGCCACAACTGTTAGAGAATGACCAAATAATTGCAATTTGTGATAATCATGGTTGGTCAATTCTCTGTATTATATTGTAAATCATCCAACGTGTTCGATAGTCAACCGACCAGGTTCCCCTGAAAATAAGGCAAACTCCGGCCAATAGTTCCTTGGCAATGGGTGTTGTTGATCTATCCATTCAGGGTATGGTTTATGATACACTAAGACAGTGTTGCGACTGAGTACTTGACCATCAAGTTCTTGGACAATTTGGATAATCTGGTCTCAATCCATTTGTTGAGGTTCTAAGACTAGTGGTTGGTCAAGGCCAAATCGATTCAAATTATTCTATAATCTGAGGAATTGTTGGGGATTGAATCCTCCTGGCAATCCCTGATTCTAATTCTCAGGTATAAAGTTTCTAGCCTCTCGCTCATATCGCCTAGCTTCCACAGGAGGTGGAACACTTCTTATCTCTTGGACTGGAACCAGTAGCGGATTCTATTACGGAGGCGATATGGATGGCAACGGAGTTGCATTACCGATAGAACTTCCCTCAACATTGTATTGCATTACTAATGGTGTTCATTCCGCCATCATAGCCATCAATCGATGCATGGCCTCAATTTGTCTGGCCATATATCGATTAGTATTTTCAACTTGAATACGGAATTGTTCTTCCAGGGTCCTTCCATATTCTTGTACAAGTTGAATGCTTAACTACACATCTCGAAGCACGACTGAAATCTCGTTTGAATGAACAGTCCGAGAAGTCAATGCTCTTCCCTCATCTCAAGTACTAAGCATTGGACTATTGTTTAAATTCAACACCTCAGGGGTAGCTGGAACCGGTATGTCCTCGACTAGAGATGGTTGCGTTGGCGTAGAGGGATTAATCATAGCAATACAAGCACTTCTCATTCATGATTGACAATATTACACTGGTAAGTTAGAGACATGGTCCCACCGAGCGTGCCGAAACTGTTTGTGCTTGGTACGATCAGTGCACAGTGAATATTTCTAACCGCCTAGTAATTAATGTCCCACCGAGCGTGCCAAAAACGTTCGCGTTCATTCTATTTTCGGCTTTACATTTGCGGGCGTGCCAAAATTGAAATTGCGACTTCAATCCAAACCGAACAACTATGACCCCAAGCACTAAGATAGGCAGACACTTAGTGTATGATCAATATCTAATGAGATCGGTCACCTATTCAGCCACTCGCTATATGTGTAAACAGGATCAGGCGATATTCAAAGGGTTGGGTTCATTCTCTGATGATGGGTTATACATTTGCCTTCCATACGAAATGACTTTTCTGATACAAATAAATGAAAATGAGAAAAGGATTCTTACAGTCAGTCGCGAAAAACTGCTGCAAAACACCTTTCTAAATAAAGAATTAAATCCATCGTGCGTGCGTAAACTCAAATTACAGCTAAAATTATCAGTTACTTGATTTTACGCGATGGATTATATTACGGAATGTAAACAGTAGGCTGAAAGTAAAGAATTACACTAAGAAATGTAGTTTACTTGACAGGAAAAGTAGAAGATTACATTTTAAAATGTAAATTAAATGATAATTGAAGGGATAATTAAAAGATAATGTTTGATTTAATTAAGTTGGTATAAGATGAATCTTGCATTCTTCTTCTATTTATAGCATTAATCCAATCATCTAGATCCTTCTCATGTCCTGACAGTTGCCATAACAATTTGCCATTACTTGACTTTCTTTATTTCTCTCATTTTATCATCCCTCCTGTAACTGTTTCTTTACAATTGCTCTTTTATCGGTTGCTTAAATATTGATGTAGGATTGTTTGATATGTTTCCGCTATTATTTACTAAGAAATTTTTTCAAATCCCTAAATACATCACGTGAATTTTGTATAAATCTGTCAAATCTCTAGTTAGTTCTGATAGAGGAATTACGATAATGGAGATGAACACCAAGGGGACATACTGCTCTACCATATTCCGACTGCTCCTTATCTACTGTATTAATCTCCTTTGAGGGATCAGTTTGGTTTAAGCTATCACGTTCAAAAGTCAATGTCTAGTGGAGCCCAATATCCACAGGTGCCAACAAGTCCTAGATCGGAGTAATCTACAAAACCTTCTCTATACAGGAAAAACACCCAAACACTGTGGGACGCACCGTGTTGTGATTGTGACATCCACTCCATCCATCAGGTGATATTATTATTTTCACTATATATCCAGAACATCGTACTAATCAAAAGCACATGTGGGCCACACCAAAGGAAACAACGTAAAAACCACACGTAAAACCTCTAATTCCATGAATTGTGGCCCGCATGAGTTTTGGAGACATTTAGTCATCCCGGTGAGATTCACCTTATGAGCGGGCATCATGGAATTTAAACAACGTGGTGGCCCCAAACGCAAACATATGGTGGGCATTCCCAACATTTTATTTCATATGGTGCGGCCCACCTGAATTGTCTTTTTAGATAAACTTCCACAAAAGTGAATAAATTGAGGGTGCGCACATGACACAATGGATCCACGGATGATGTTCTACCTGCTGTCTTACTTGTCACAACGGACTTTTTTCTTTTAATGAGTGTGGATCGTCTGTGTTGAAACCACGAAAATTCATGTGCTGGCGCTTCTCATTGGTCCACGTCACTCCATCTCGCGAATTTCCCGGACGCGGATTCCCTGCCAAGTTCCCGCACAAGGATGCTGGGTGGGGCCATATAGATGTTTTTAAGAAATCCACCCCGTGCATCTGTTTTGCAAGATCATTTTAGTTTGTGCAAGCAGAATTAAGGTGTATCCAACACTTAAGACGACCACACGAGAGGAAACAGTGGCCATTCAGTGAGCACCGTTGAAGCATTCTCGTGGCCATCAAACTTTTGTATCAGTGTATCTTTCCAGTGTTTTAACTTCAATCTTTTGGGAATAACATTATAAATGATTTGGATAGCATATTAACATCAAGGTAGAGCCGAAGAAGGTTTCAATAGTAAAAATTTATTTTCTTAATTTTCACTCTGGTGTGACCTACTTGAGTTTTGTATGTAAGAACTCTATTTAGTGAGCCTTACTTATCAACGGTCTGGATTGTCATTCAGTTGGACTGGATGATTGAGTAGAACAGTGGGCCCCACTTCAGGTGATGCGCTGCGCATCCTATCTGCGCAGCTTTGCGTAATAGGGCTGGAATGCTATAGCTGTCTTTCGCAGACAGTAATTTAAGTTGTACTAGGATGCTACAATGTGGAGCATGGGAGAGAGAGTTGTGATAGGTTTCAAACTCCCTCTCCACAGACTCTATAAAAGAGAGCTGGGTCCCCAATCCTACACTATAGCAGAAATTCGAGTCCCATCTTGTGAATTGCAGAAAGGGTGTGAAGGAGAGAAAGATCCTAAGCTCTACAGGTTTTCTGGTATTCTTATCCGGCTTCCATGGCGGCGTCTCAGCTAAGTAAGCTATCCGACCCCTGATCGTCATATCCCATGCACAGACAGATCTGTGGGCCTATTCCACATATAGATTAAGTCCCACATTATATATATCCACCTCATTTCGGTTGCACATCCTGAAATGAGCTCCAAAATGATGGACATAATGAATTTCTTACATACACTGCAATGGGCCCCACCCAGAATCCTTTCACGGGAGCTCCATGCAAAACGTGTAGCTTCTCAGGCCCCATGACTTTTGTGAGACATCCACACTGTACGTAAATTTACATAAGCCTAAAAATGGGGTGCATCTAAATCTCAAGTGAAACACACTTACAAAAAGTAGTGGGAATTGAACAAACCACCATTGAAATATTCTCAAGGCCAACACTGATGCTTATTTACTATTTAATTGTTCATAAGATCAGGCATGGATGAAGGTAAAACACAAATATGAGCTTTATTAATTCAGTAGCATAAATTCTTACTATTTCTTATAGTTTGGTCCACTTGAGATTTGGATCCATCTTGTTTTTAAGCTTATTCATTGGAATGATATGAGAAAATGCATGAAGGGTGTGATGTAAGAAATAAATCATAACGAGGCTCACGTTAAGTCCACACATCAAGAAATTCCGCTACTTCCGGAGAGAGAAGAAAACCCAAACGGTTGAAATGTGAAATTTACATTGCCATCATGATGTATATTTTAGATCCACACCGTCCATCTTCTTTTTTTTTCATACCTTCTGCGGAATAAGAACAAAAACAAGGCAGATCCAAGGCCCACACCACCCGAAGTGGTGAGAATTGGGCTCCTACCGTTGAAAAGTTTTTGGGATCAAGCTGATGTTTGTGTTTCCCCTTCATCCATGTCTGCGTGACGTGACAAATAAACTTACAGTAGGCTTTAGAAACGTTTCGACGTTAGTCGTTCAATACACTCTCTTTTTGTGGTGTGGTACACTTGAGCTATGGATATGACTTATTTTTTGGCTCATGCTCGTGAACAATATAACAAAATTTATGGACGTTGCGGATCTAACACATAAATCATCGTGTACCAGAAGTAAATGTGGAGCTGTGAGCTGGCGTCATCCGCGATGACGTGGACCAATAAGAAGAGACGGCACCATAAATCACGGTATGCCATAGGTAAAAGTGACTTCAACACAGACGATCAAAACGGACTCTTGTTTTCCCGCCAAACTACCGGCTTCTTGGAGCCACAAGGCGGTAACGAACCCCACTCCATCAACAAGTCACCCGTAAAAACCTCACACGCCGATTGCCGTCCATCACGGTCAACCGTACGAAAGAGAGGGAGAGGACGGGCTGATACGGTGGAGAGAGTTATAAAAGAGAGAGGAGATGGCAAACATAGATTTCGTCATCTGCCGGACCGAACGACGTGTCTTGGAGGAGGCATGGGATTGTAAGAGAAGCCATGGGCTTGTAAGTTATATAAAATAAATAAATAAAAAGAGCTCTGTCTTAGTTTTCTCTCTTTCTATCTTTCTTTCTTCTGAGAAAGAGAGACAGATAAAGAGAGAGAATGGGTGGCAACAGCAACGCCATCAGCTTGGAAGAGATAAAGAACGAGAATGTCGATCTCGTAAGCGGGATTCTTCTTATCTCTCTCTCTTATTTCTCCCTTTTTCTATATTTAGGAACCACGTGCGGTGCTGCTGATGCACAGGAAGAAAGATATTTAATACGTGTATGAAAGTTTGTGCAATATTCAAGTCGTACAACAGTTGCTCCCACGGAAGCGGATTGCGTCTTGCCCCGCATCGGATGGAAATCGGTTCAAGCAGGAGCTATGTGGGACCCGACGTGATTTATGGGTTTATCTAAGCCGTGCATCCATTTTTACGGATTATTTTAGAGTATGAGCCTAAAAATGAGGCAGATCCAACGGGCCACACCACAGAAAGTCAGTGGTGATGATGAGGCAGGAAAACACAAATGTCAGCTTCATTCAAAACTTATGTGGCATCTAAGAAGTTTTTAATGTTGGAAGTTCAATCCCCCTTGTCTGGTCCACTTGAACCTTGTATCTGCCTCATTTTCGGGCTCATACCTTGAAATGATACTAAAAAATGGATGAACGGCGTGGATAAAAGCCATTCATCATGATAGCCACCACGGGCATGGACCGAAGTTCCATCCCACCATGTACGTATTTAAGATAGAGTGCGTACCTGTATACATTCAACTGAGAGAAGAGACTTTGGAAGGGAGATAGAAAAAAGAATAGAAAATGGAGGGAAATGATGTGCTACATATATGGAGAGAGAGAAGGTCGGTAGGTCACCCATCCACAATTATATTCTGGTTTTGGGGCCCCTTAGAGTTTAATTTAGATCTGGCTCTTGTTACATCCTAATATGAGGCAAAGCATCAAATATACTGTGTGGATTTTACACGGTCATCATGGTGGCCTCATATAACCTTTGTTGGATGGGCTTGTCGTCCGGTTATACGTTAATGTAAAGAGAGGTGCGAGCTACCTGCTTTCACACAAAATGGAACCGTGAGGAGGGTGTAAAATCCAAGCTGTCCATTGAGTTAAAGCGAAAACCTAGGTTATCCATTAATTAATTTAGCTAAAACCTGAAGTTGTTTCTTTATAAGCACAAATATTTTCAAATTTTCATAAACATTACCTGTATATATTGAAATTTTCATTTAATGTAGTGTAGAATCTTAAAGTTCCATTTTCATGAACGAATAGCTCGCTCTCACCTCTCTTTGTACTCCCATGTAGCCTACATTACAAGCCCATCTAACAAAGGCTATGTGGGGCCTGCCTTGATAACTATGTAACATCGGTTCATTAACTTGGCTCAAACCCAAGCTTTTTGTTTATAAACACCCAAACTTTTAAATTTCAGAAATACCACTAATTAATATTGAAAATCTCACGTAATGTGGTATAGAACCTAAAAGTTGCATTTTTCATGAACGAGTAGCTCACTCCCACTTCTTTTTGCATTCCCGTGTAGCTTGCATGATGAACCCTTTTAAGGAAGGCTATGTGGGGCATGCTGTTATGATGGTGTAACATTGGTCCATTGACTTGGCTAAAACACAACCTTTTTGTTTATAGATATGCAAAATTTCAAATTTTCAGAAATGACACTGATCTATATTGAAATTTTCATTTAATGTCGCGTAGAACCCTGGAGATCTCTTTTCATGAATGAGTAGGTCGCTCCCACCTCTCTTTGCATTCACATGTAACCTACATGATGAGCCCATTTAACAAAGGTTGTATGGGACCCGCCGTGATGACTGTCTAACATGGTCTATTGTCTTAGATAAAACCTAGCTTTTCATTTATAAACACATAGGTTTCAATTTTTCAAAAAATACCACTTATTTATATTGAAAATTCGCGTAGAGCTTCAAAGTTTCCTTTTCATGAACAACTATTTCCCTCCCACCTCTTTTTGCATCTGCATGTAATCTGCATGACGAGACCATTGAACAAAGGCTATATGGGGCATGCCGTGATGTTCATTGACTTGGCTAAAACTCAAGCTTTTCGTTTATAAACACAAATTTTTAAATTTCCATAAATATCATTCATCTATATTGAAAATCTCATTTAATATCCTATAAGTATATGAAAGGATTCCATGTTCCGATAGGCTCAACCTATCCTATAAGTATATGAAAGGATTCCATGTTCCGATAGGCTCAACCTAGCTATTTAAGGTTGTTGATGGGCTAAGCCTTCCCTAAGCTCAACAACTTGGAAGAATTGCATGATAAATGGCCCACATCTTTACACCGTATGGATAGATTTCATTTCTAACAAGTGAGTCCAGACTGTTGAGTCTCACATGTTGGATCCATTTGCGAGTTGGACCTTAAAGTAGGCCCGCACCAGACGGATGGGCTATATCACACGGACCATTCTTTCTCTAACAGTCTATTTGCATATTGGGCCTAAATTTAGGCCCGCTCCCAACTTATAAGTTATAGGATCGGCTCATTTCAACCGTTGGATTGGACCTGGGCCTAGACATTGTTTATGTAGGATGGCTCCATGGAGATTGCCTGATGAGCAGTTCTGATCTCGCACTTGTGGATCTTATCTAATTACTGCATCTCTACCGTTGATGCATATTGTATAGGAGCGGATCCCGGTAGAGGAAGTCTTCGAGCAGCTGAAATGTACAAGAGAGGGTTTGACGTCGGAGGAAGGGGCCCAGAGGCTCCAGATCTTTGGCCCAAACAAGCTAGAGGAGAAAAAGGTAGTTTGCTTATTACACTTACGAGGGTAATTTCGTCACTGCTAAAATTGGCAAGTGATATTTCCACCCCCAAATTCGACAGTTAATGGTCCTACCCCTTACCAAGAAAAAAAATGAAAACTTGACATGACCAAACTGCCCCTATGGAGGCAGAAATTTTATTTCTTTAGGGGCGTGGAAGTAACACTGCTTATGTGCTTTTATCTGAATCTTTTCCTTCTCCTTTTTTTTTTTTTTTTTTTAAGAGGTCACAAGTCACAAATTACTATCAACCTAGTAGATAACTTCCAACCGTTAACGTACGTCCAACATCCAAACCATTCAATACGCTGCGCCCAACATGCAGATCATCTTATGCAAAAACCAACCACATCCAGTCATTGAGTGGACCACACTTGTATTTTTGCTATTTATCAATGGCTAGACATTGGTTTCTATGTTATGGCTCTCCTGATGAGTAGATGGAGCTGGCTGTTCCACTAGGTGATGACTCATGGCAAGAACAACCTATTGGAGGGTTGGATGTCACATACATTTGGTGGGAAGTTATTTGCTAGATGGACCGTAACTTGTCGTCCAAACCGTTGGACTTGATACCTTCTTTTGAAACCCTCTTAATAATTTTTTTTTCTTTTTTATTTAATGGAAACAGGAGTGCAAGGTTCTCAAGTTCTTGGGCTTTATGTGGAATCCTCTATCATGGGTCATGGAAATCGCTGCCTTAATGGCCATTGGATTGGCTAATGGAGGGGTAATTTCAGTTATACAGAATTTTTTTATAAATTGATTTTTCATTTTCACAAATATATAGCATAATATTATTATTCTTCACGTTGTGAATCACTAATCATTTTTTGCTCAACGATTGAAACCATCTATTTAGTTCATGTAATCTATGAATAAATTAGCCAACTAGATCAACGGTACTAATCATCTTATGTATTATCCACATGTTCGGTGGAGATGCTAGAAATGGTACTTTCTTGAGTTATATGGCAAAGCCGGTTTAGATGTCCATCCGAGTCAACTCAGCTGATTCTCGACTCCACTCACCCAGTTTTCAAACTATAGTACTATTATTGTTATTGTTGTTATTGTTGCTGTTGTTATTAGTGTTATCATGGTTGTTGTTGTGATGATGCAGGGAAAGCCTCCAGATTGGCAAGATTTCGTTGGCATTGTGGTGTTACTGATCATCAATTCCACCATCAGCTTCATCGAAGAGAACAATGCCGGAAACGCAGCCGCCGCTCTTATGGCTGGTCTCGCTCCAAAAACTAAGGTAATCGTTGGAATATTGATTATTTAAAAAGAAATTGTGGTAAAATTAGACAATGTCGCACATCCGGTGGGCATATGTGACAACTGCTATATGGCCAGTTAGATAGGGCCCACATTTAAAAGGCTGCACTCCATGATTCATATGATGGGTGCATGTCCGAGTCCCGAACATGGTTTCAAGACGGGGACTAGACCGAGTTGACTCAGACTCAGACCCGGTACTGTTCGATACCAAGAATCAACTGGACAATTCACCCCCGACATGGAGGAGTTGGAATGGTTCACCCGGACTCAACTCAAGAATAAGCGAGTCGGTCCGAGTGGTGTAGAATCACCCGTGGCACATGTTAGCGAAGCCTTGTAGAGTCACCTTAACATGAGCCATGGTGCAAGTTAGTCGTGAGATGGCTAATATAGAGTAGTCCGGCTCACGTAATGCATGTGGCATGTTAGCAAAATGTTGCATGTAAATGCTAACTTACAACGGTTGTGCATGATATGGACGTGAATGAAGGTGCTTAGAGATGGTAAATGGGGCGAGCAAGACGCAGCCATTCTTGTACCGGGCGATGTGATAAGTATCAAGCTAGGCGACATCGTCCCAGCGGATGCACGGCTCCTCCAGGGCGACCCACTGAAAATCGATCAATCTGCTCTCACCGGTGAATCTCTCCCAGTCACCAAGTACCCCGGCAATGAGGTCTTCTCCGGCTCCACTTGCAAGCAAGGTGAGATCGAGGCCATCGTCATTGCCACAGGCGTCCACACGTTCTTCGGTAAGGCGGCCCACCTCGTCGACAGCACAAACCAAGTGGGGCATTTCCAGAAGGTTTGAACAATACATGCACATATGATCAATGATTTTTGGATGGTGGGCCATCAACAGATTTGGGCCCACTAGATGGATGGTCAGATGATCGGGCCATCCTAGTGCCAGTACATTACATCCATACCGTAGGATCCTTGTGCTAATAAGTGCCCGGTAATGTTCAGGTCCTCACTGCCATTGGTAACTTCTGTATCTGCTCGATCGCTGCTGGCATGCTCGTGGAAGTCGTCGTGATGTACCCGATCCAGGAGCGTAGATACAGGGAAGGGATAGAAAATCTATTGGTGTTGCTTATCGGCGGCATCCCTATCGCAATGCCTACAGTGCTGTCCGTCACGATGGCAATTGGTTCTCACCGTCTATCCGAGCAGGGGGCCATCACGAAGAGAATGACAGCCATTGAGGAGATGGCAGGGATGGATGTGCTATGCAGTGACAAGACTGGGACCTTGACTCTCAACAAGCTGACTGTTGATAAGGCCTTGATCGAGGTGGGATCAAGATCAAACAACTCGGATTCACATGAATGGGTATTATCAACCGTCATGATTGATTCATTGATTGGACTGGTTGCAGGTGTTTGTGAAGGACGTCGACCAGGAAGCTGCCGTACTTCTCTCTGCCAGGGCATCAAGGGTCGAAAACCAGGATGCCATTGATGCTTCCATCGTGGGAATGCTGGCCGATCCCAAGGAGGTAAGGGGCTCACTACTGTCATTGAAAGGGGTTTCCCTGACAAGATTGGAAAGTGATGGGAATTTGGCCTGTTAGCCGGTGCAATTATCAAGTGGGTCACCTTTATCCACAAAAGATGGACGGTTTAAAGGCACCTGTGAGTAGGGAAGCACATGGAACTGGTAAACAGGACTAGAACCAACCAAACCCGGTTCTAAAGTGCACCATTCTGATTCCGGTTCCGAAAATCAAAGAACTGATTAGTTCGATTCGATTTTCAATTTAGGGTTATGTAGAACTGAACCGGACCGTGAACTAAACAGTAGAACTAAACTTAGAACCGAACCTGAAACCGGACCGGACCATAAAACCGAACTGAGTTTACCATATATTTTAATTGTCTATTTGACTCATGATTTATGGTTTACAATATGCCCTTTGATTGTTTTCATAAATATCTTTTTGCATGCTTTACACAATATTTGAACCATTCATCAAATGGATCACAATACAAATGAACATGGGCTGAATTATTATAAATAAATACAATACAAAAAAAAAAAAAAAAAAAAAACCATACGATTGTGCAAGGTTATAAAAAGCCCATAACCATAGAACTGAATCGGAATTAAGTTGGTTTTTATGGTCCGGTTCCAATTCGGTTCTAGGGTGCAAACAGTCCAGTTCCAATTTCGCTGAAGCAGTTAGGAATGGCTCGGTTCTGATTTCAACCCAAAACCGGACCGAACCAAATCGTGTGCAACCTTACCTGTGAGCAGTTCTAGGACTAGGCCATGATCCCGTCCCCGGCCTTTGCTGCGCCCATTCCCATCCTACTTCCAACACCTTACTCTTGTGGAGGGGAGGAATGGAAATGGCCAAGCTGGTCCCGGCTGAAGTTATCCAAAAGCTTAGCCCATGGACCAACTTGACCCAAATCCAACCACTAGCATGCTGGGCCTAGACCAACCCTACCATTTCCACCCAACTGGACGGTGTTAGTTGTTTATGGAATGGTGCCATTTACATGATTAAGATGATAACAACACCCCAAAAGAAATCATATGTACCCATCGCCTTCCGTCTTCACAACACGTGCACGTTAGCCTTCACCTTGGTAGTTAAACCAGGAAGCGCAATATCAATGTGTGCAGGCACGAGCAGGTATCACAGAGGTCCATTTCCTTCCATTCAACCCCGTCGAGAAGCGCACGGCTATTACCTACATCGACTCCGACGGCAAATGGCACCGTGCTAGCAAGGGCGCACCCGAGCAGGCAATAATCTCTTATACACCACAAATATCGTGTATCATCTCATTCTGGGTGTGTATATGTGCTAATATATCTAATTGTATGGATGGATGGATGGATGGATGTATCAGATCATTGAGCTTTGCAGCCTCGACGATGATGCTCAGAGTAAGGTCCATGCTATCATCGCCAAGTTCGCGGATCGTGGCCTTCGGTCACTAGGCCTTGCCAAACAGGTCAGTTTCTTCTGCAATGATAATGCTAAAATCAGTTTTTTGAGGTTGTGTTTGGATGCACAAGTGAATTCAATTGAGAACATTTGAGTTCAACCACAATTCGAATATCATAAATGCGTTCATTGCTGTTTGTAACGAGCCGGAACCGGTTTTCTTCACTTACCAAACAAAACCCAATATCAATTACAAGTCTTAGGATATCAAACCATGCCAAATGAATGAAGTTACGATTTGGTGAACAAATTATTGCAATTCAATTCAGTAGTTCATCCAAACATGGGCTTTCATCTGCAGCCCACGTGTACAAGACACGTGTGTAACATCTGAACTGCTGATCGGAAGGGCTGGTCATGACGGTATGATATCCAGAAAGAGGCTGGATCTACACAACCTTTGTACCTTCAGCTAGACATATAGACACACTTAGATGCATTTTGTATGATAAGCTAATGGACAAAGCTGTGAACAGTTTCAAAACGTTGCCAAGATTTTTCTTCCTGCCCATCTTCTCCTTAAATCAAGTGGTTAGGATTGCCCCACTGGTCAAGCCTTCAAATATGCTCATTCCATGGTGGGGCTTTCGTGATGAGTGACTAGATCTGTTGGGGAATTATGGAAGCACACAGAGACAAATCAAGCAAATTACTTGCAATCATACAATCAAGTCCACATATAAATAATTTGACTTTTACATGGAAAATTACTTGCGAGAAAAAACGATGGCACAAATCAACATGCATACACTATGAAAGTAGAAATTGCAAGAGATAGAGTATCACTGATTCAAACAAGCCTAGGATCCACTTTACAAGCCATAGCTATGCCCTTGAAAACGTTAAGGAAGGGTTTAGAATGTCCTGAAACTCTTCCAGTCCTTCCAAAATCTATATATAGTATAATATACAATCACAATTGGAATAGGAAATAAATCCTGCACCTACGCAGGTCTACATGCGTGCAAGGGGACCTTTGATGGAAATTTGATGGCATTGACGATATGTCGATGTATCGAACACCTTTGATGACATTTGATATCATCGAATAACAACACCAAGATGTTCCAGCGGTTGAAGTCATGAAATTCTTTGATATACATTGATACACCACACTCTAAAAGCTTAAGCTTTTAGAGTAAATGGTTGTTTGAAACCAGCAACCAACATGGTTTTTTTTTTAAATTTGGATGCCATTGAACTTCTATCAATTACATTGACCTCTGTTCCATGGCATCAAGTGGTTCGTAGATGACCTCAAAAAAACCCTGTTACTCATTATTCATGTATTTAAGACATCAACAACAAAATCTTGTAGACAGGATAGGCAGGCCCGATAATCAGATCTTTTGTGCTTGAGATGTTATAGAGTTGTTGAATCTGACTGGGGTTGTATGATGATGGTAATCAGATGGTGCCGGAAGCCAAAAAGGAGAGCGCGGGTGAGCCGTGGGAATTTGTGGCGCTGTTGCCCCTGTTTGACCCTCCGAGGCATGATAGTGCAGAGACCATCCGTCGGGCCCTGAACCTTGGCGTCAACGTGAAGATGATCACAGGCGACCAGCTCGCCATTGCCAAGGAGACAGGCCGTAGACTGGGCATGGGCACTAACATGTACCCTTCCTCCTCCCTTTTAGGCCAGAGCAAAGAAGAGTCGATCGCCTCTGTTCCTGTTGATGAGCTCATCGAGAAGGCTGACGGCTTCGCCGGTGTCTTCCCAGGTAAATAATCTCCTCCTTCAGACAATCCTACAAACCTTCAAATGGCCCATTTATGTGGGGACCACTTGCTGTAACTGCCAATTAGAGACCCTCCATTCTGAATGGCTGGGAATATCCTATTAGCGGCCTATCGTATGATGTGGTCTTATAGATTGGTAGAACGGCTGGTCAGTCTGTGTTGTTGCTTGGCCATAAACATCTCCTTTGATCGAGCATTCTCTAAAGTGTTGGAAAAATGCAGAGCACAAGTATGAGATCGTGAAGAAGCTGCAGGAGAAGAAACACATCTGCGGAATGACCGGAGATGGTGTGAACGATGCGCCAGCACTGAAAAGAGCAGACATTGGAATTGCGGTGGATGACGCAACGGACGCAGCCCGCAGCGCGTCTGATATAGTATTGACAGAACCAGGCCTGAGCGTCATAGTGAGTGCAGTTCTGACAAGCCGTGCCATCTTCCAGAGGATGAAGAACTACACCATCTATGCAGTGTCCATAACAATCAGGATCGTACTTGGGTTTATGCTCATTGCACTCATCTGGAAGTTTGACTTCTCGCCCTTCATGGTCTTGATCATTGCCATCCTCAATGATGGCACCATCATGACCATCTCTAAAGACAGGGTGAAGCCGTCGCCAATGCCGGACTCATGGAAACTCAAGGAGATCTTTGCCACTGGTGTCGTCCTCGGCGCCTACTTAGCCATCATGACCGTCATCTTCTTCTGGGCCATCCATGACTCGGACTTCTTCACTGTAAGTACACTGTGTCGACATTCAATGAGGGATGGCTTCATTTTAGTGACTTTCCACTCTAGCAGTAACTTCGAATTGAATTTGTGCAGGAGACGTTTGGCGTGCACTCGATCCGGGGCAACACTGATGAGATGACAGCCGCTCTCTATCTCCAAGTCAGTATCATAAGCCAGGCGCTCATTTTCGTGACACGATCTCAGGGCTGGTCATTTATTGAACGGCCCGGCATCTTGCTCGTCACCGCCTTCCTCCTAGCCCAGCTGGTGAGTCTCCATCACTTATAATCGCCCTCGAGTACTTGCTTTTTGCTCTGCGACATTTTAAAATCATCGCTACGAAAACACGAAGGCTAATGAGCATGATTAGTTCTGCTAATTATTGATCATATCTGCACATATGGCCCATTGTTTTGTCTTTTTTTTTTTTTTGAAAGTATAGAGAGAGAGAGAGAGAGAGAGAGAGAGAGAGAGAGAGAAACTTTTGAGCGATTATATATTGTATTCAGGTGGCTACACTTATCGCTGTGTATGTGAACTGGGGCTTTGCTCGGATCAAAGGCATCGGATGGGGATGGGCCGGCATCATCTGGCTATACAGTATCGTCTTCTACTTCCCTCTGGACATCCTGAAATTCATGATCCGCTTCGGGTTGAGTGGAAAGGCCTGGGATGGAATGCTCCAGAGCAAGGTATACTCTTTCAGAAAAACAAGTTAAGACAATCTGGTTCATGAACATGTATGTAACTCAAAACTATTTTATCGATGGTCAGACCGCCTTCACGACTAAGAAGGATTTTGGAAGAGGTGAGAGGGAGGCCCAATGGGCCCTAGCCCAGCGCACTTTGCACGGTCTCCAGTCCGCCGAGACTTCCGAATTGTTGAATGACAAGAGCTATAGGGAGCTGTCCGAGATTGCCGATCAAGCGAAGAGGCGTGCTGAGGTTGCAAGGTATGATGCATCATGAAATGTAGGGAGGATGTGACCATCGATTGAAACCAGTGTATCACACACACAAACTTTATATATATGTGCATGATGAAATGTAGGGAGGATGCGACCATCGATTGAAACTGGTGGGAAACCGGTGTGGAATGTAGGGAGGATGTGACCATCGATTGAAACCGGTGTGTAACCGGTGTGAAATGCAGGGAGGATGTGACCATCGATTGTGTATCACACACACACAGTTTAATCCTCCAACATGGAAATGACCAAATTGGAATTACCTTCATTCAAATTCACATTGAGGAATTAGACCCCACGTCGCAATTAGGATTCTTTTGCTTGAGTTGACGTGGAAAGAATCCAACTGCAATTTGGTCAATTCCTCATGTTTGAACGTTATGTTCTCGCCATTCAATTCAAGTGGTTTAAGAGCCTATCTTAACGTGTTCCATTAGTCCTAGGAGAGCTTTTGGCGTAGTAGCTAGGTTCTTAACAATACTTGGTATCAAATGCAACACCACACCCTACAATCAAGTTATGGAAGGGACAACTTGTGGAAAAACAACTAGACCAGTTTGAACAGACTAGCAGAACAACCTGAGTGCAGCCGCCGTGCCCTCACTAAGTGAAAAAGGGCCAGCGAAAAGGGCTACCTCAAAAAAAAAAAAAAAAAAAACACAGTGCCCGCTGATGTCTGTTGTAGAGCGTAATGGCATGTTACGGTGCCAATGGTTTAAAAGCCTAATTTAGCAAGTTCCATCAGTCCTGAGGCTTCTGATCTGATGTATTGGTTAGGTTCTTAACACCAAAGTAGTCTTGAATGTGGGTGTTACAATACATGATTTTTGCAGGCTTAGGGAGCTTCACACGCTTAAGGGGCACGTTGAATCAGTGGTGAAGTCGAAGGGATTGGACATCGAGACCATCCAACAGAGCTACACTGTTTGAAGCTAGAGGAAAGAGGGACTCCGGGTGATAGGTAAAGAAAATTCAGGATGGCAGAAGGGAGGAAAGAAGAGAAACATTGTTTTTACTTGCCATTTTTATATTTTCTTTTCTTTTCTTTTCTTTCTTCCCATGTAACTGAGAATAACCAAGATTTCATAAGGAGGCTAAGGTTAAAAAAGGGGCATCAATTAACCGAAAATCAAAACTGAGAAAATGTGTTGGTGATGGTGACTATTATTCATTTTTTTTTATGATATATCTTTTATGTTCGCCTATATTTCTGTCCTTCAAGCAGTGGGAAAATGGATTCTCTTTAAAGGGGCACGATCACATATGACTCAAGGGATCATCCTAATATAATGTTTAAGTGATCTCAACTGCCCACATGAACAATGTGTAGGGTGATGATTCAGACCTTTCATCTTGTGGGCCCACAACGTACAGGTTACAGCCCCAAAGAGTGCATTGATCAGATGATCCTTTTTTTATCTTTTTTTTATATATAGGATGGTTAGGATTGTTCATGTGATTAACTGCCATTTTTGGCTACAGCCCTTCCATGATCAGGCCCACTAAATGAAAGGAGAGATCAGACCCTCCATGTGTGCCGTGTGGACAGTTGAGATTGTTTGAATATTATATATGAATGATCCCTTGAACAATGGTGAAGGGAATCCCCAATCTGCTTCTTGGAGAGCCCTTTTAGAATGGATTTTTTAGGCCTTATAATCTAACTACATTTTACTGAAATTATTCATATGAGTGTTGATTCTTTAACTAACATAGTATTGGATGGATGTAAATTGCTTGTAAGAAATTCATAATAGGGTTCGCCCACAACGACGGAATTTATTATTTTCTTGCATAAGGATAATAAAGTACCTGGTAGAAAAATATTCGACCCTCAACACAAACCATCTTTTCACTAAGGGTTATATAGAAATCTCCTCTAACCCTTGACATGGCCCAAGGAAAAAATGTCACGTGAATATGTCAGAAGTGGAACCCGGAATAAGAAGGACAAAACACGATTGCACCCAAAGGAATATTTGCTTTTCACTGCAGGCCCCACCCTCTGATACACTAATGTAGAACATGTTACAGATACATTCCTAGTATGGTTGGGTCAAAAGAAGGTACATCGTAAATTAATCGTAACTTTTGATCCGAGTATCGCTACAGGGCACACAACCTATCAATTTTTACTGAAACAGGCCATCCGAGATGAACCGACCCACAAAGTGGGTTGTATCTGTCCGTTTTATCAGAAAATGCACACTTTCGGCTCTAAAAATGAATTTTTAAGGAAAGTTACTATTTTTAGTAATTTCAATTTTTAATATATATTTTTTTAAATTTTAGAGTTTTAGATTTTCTTCTTTTTTAGAAATAACTTGTAATCATGATAGGACTCTTCTAGCAAAAGTTTATTTGAAATTTTTATTTTTATTTTTAGAAATTAGGATTTAGAAGAGTTTTATTAGAATTAGGATTTTTATTAAGATTAGAATTTTGTTATTTTTGGTAATTATGAATTTTAGTTTTTTTTCTATATTAATGGTGTAACAAGGACACATAGAGATTAGACAATTATCAATAAAATTATTTTAAATATTTTAGAATTATTTCTATTTTCTTTTCCTCCTAGATTTGAGGTTTCTCTGTAAGGAGTCCAGAGAAGTTCTGTAGATTTGGAACAATTATCCCCCTGAGGAAGACAGTGCTCAACCTCACATCCTTCCTTACATTAGTTTGGTATCAAAGTGAGGCTTTTCCTCGAATCTATGTCTCCTATCGACGGCTCGAGCAACAATCCCGTAGACGATGCTCCATGGAATCATCTTTTAACCACGACGGCTTTCGAAGCGGCGCAGCGAGAGAATCAGCAAGTCATATGAGGGTTGTAGGCTACCATCGATCGCATGATGAATCGCATAACATAGGCCCTAAGGAAACTCCATGTTCATGGGGCTGATTCATTCTCAGTAGGCACTAGAACTCATAATCGCATTGATCGCAGGACAGTGCCGGCAATGAACCACGGGATCACTCCTGAGAATATGGGATCCAGCGACATGATTCCACAACATCCTGGATGGGGCATTGATCGAATAGAATGAACGGATTAAGAATTCAAGATGAGAGTTGATCTTTCTAGCTTCAATGGCCAACTTCACATTGAGGATTTTCTTGATTGGCTTTCTGAAGTTTAGCGATTCTTCAACTATATGGAAATCCCTGAAGGAAATAAGGTCAAGCTTGTGGCCTACAAATTGAAGGGCGGAGCTTCAACTTGATAGGAACAACTTCAACTCGAGTGGACAAGATAAATGATGGCGTCAATCCGCATGTGGTCGCAGATGAAGCGATTATTGCACACGCGATTCCTCCTTAACAGCTACAATCAGGTATTATTCCAACAAAATCAAAATTATTGACAGAATAATCGATCAATAAGGGGTTATACAAAAAAAAATTCATTTTTTGATGGCGAGAGATCACCGCGTCGAAATGGAGTTACAATAGGCCACAAGATTCATCAGTGGCAGACATGTGGCCCCTATGGGAACGGAGAACCAACCCAAGACTTCCAAAGTAGAGGGACGGTCTCTCATAACTGAACAAGCTTTTGTTATATAAACAATCTAAGGAAATAGGAGATATATATGCATTAGTTGAAAAGAAAAAATATATGGAGCCTGTGAACATCCCAGAGGATTTGAAACCAGTGTCGCGGGAGTTTGAAACAACTATGCTCGATGAACTCCCTAATAAATTGCCTCCCATATAAGATATTCAAAACTACATTGATATTATCACAGGGACAAGTTTGCGTAATTGCCACATTATCAAAAAGAATGTGAGATCTTGTAGGCACAAGTGAAGGAATTGATCCATACTAGCCAAATTAAGGAGAGCATAAGTACATGCATTATGTAAGCTCAAGAGCCTAATGTCAAGTACAAGAGAATGGCTAATAAACATCGGCATCATAAGTTATCTGAGAATCATGAGACAACTCCCTTGAGTAACTCGAGGATGAGTTTTTTTCAAGTGGAGGGGTCTGATGTAAAATGTATCACAGATACATTCCTAGCATGGTTGGGCCAAAAGAAGGTGGACTGTAAATTGATTGTAACTTTTGATCCGGATCATTATGGAGCACACAACCTATCAATTTTTATTGAAACAGGCCATCAGATGTGAACTGACCCACAAATTGGGTCGCATCTGTCCGTTTTATCAGAAAACGAGCACTTTCAACTCTAAAAACGAAATTTTAAGGAAAGTTACTATTTTTTGTGATTTCGATTTTTAATATATATTTTTTTATTTTTAGAGTTTTAGATTTTCTTCTTTTTTAAAAATAAATTGTAATCATAATAAGACTCTTCTGGAAAAATTTTATTTGAAATTTTTATTTTTAGAAATTAGGCTTTAGAAGAGTTTTATTAAAAATAGGATTTTTATTAAGATTAGAATTTTGTTATTTTTGGTAATTATGAATTTTAGTTTTTTTTTTTTAATGGTGTAATAGGGACACAGAGATTAGACAATTATCAATAAATTTATTTTAAATATTTTAGAATTTTTTTATTTTCTTTTCCTCGTGGATTTGAGGTTTCTCTGTGAGGAGTCCAGAGAAGTTTCATGGATTCAGAACAGTTATCCCCCTGAGAAAGGCAGTGCTCGCCCTCATGTCCTTCCCTGCATCACACATGCATGTAATACTTTTTCATTGGGCCATGTCAGGATTACAGGGAATCCTTATAACCTGATGTAGAGTGGGTCATGGACACTTTCATGGCCAAGAAGGACTAGAGAAGGCTCAATCGGAGGCAAAGGTGATTAGAACTATCAGAACCTTAACACATTCGTATCTTGCAAACCAAAATGAGTTTTTCAACGAATCATATATGATTTTGGGGTAGGAGAAGCTACTTTAGCCAACCAATCCTATTATGCTAGGTTGCCCATATCAGATTTGCAAGATTCCATCAGATCGACGGTCGAAAGTCTATTTTATTCTCACTTTTACTATTTATAGTAAGTTTTAATTCGATCAAACTCTTGATCCCTTGAGCTTTACGAGTCGTGCCCAACATGAAAAGGGCTTAGAAAAATTAGGAGAATAACATGGTTAGGTCAAATTGGACACTTACTATTTTTGGCCGAAAACCATAAAGTCTAGTAGAAATCATGACCGTTAACTATTTATAGTAAGTCACGTTTTTAAGGAGTTTGAGTTAGAGTTTGATTCTGAAACTTCTTCCTAGGTTTGATATCACTATTTAAAGGATTGTAAATTCATTTTTAAGATGAATCAATTTATTTTCAAATTTATTAGAATTTATTTTATTTTTCTATTTTCCCTTGTGGATTCAAGGAATCTCTGTAAGGAGTCCAGAGAAGCTCCATGGATTCAAATTAATTATCTCATGAGGAAGACGGTAATCGACATCATCACATCTATCTTTGAGTCAATTGGTATCAGAGTAAGGACTCCCCTCGAGTCGATGACAAATAGCGAAGGAAAAAACCAAATCTTGTGGACGGTGATCTAGGGATTTGTTATCTTTTGGAAAGAATGGAAGCTTTCCACCGAGAGAGTCAGTTGACCATGAAAGCGCTACAGGCAACCCTCGACCGTCTTGCGGACACGCTAATTTCACCCTGAGCCCAAGGCGATGCTCAGCCGCCCGTGGTTGCTGCACGACACAACCTTGATTTCCATAGGGCACTTCCGAAGGTAAATTGTAAGACTCATATCCTAGATTGTATTGTTCTATAGGCTTCTGTGGTCCTCCCGGTAGAATTCTAGTGACCCGCGATCTGTTATTGGCGTTTACGTGCGACCATGAGTCATATCCTGTATTCCAGAGTCGACTCAACCCGAGACTTATATCCTAGCGACCGTGCCGTCGCCGCGATTCTGACGCCGCGTCTCATGCGCCGTAGCAATACCCGAGCCAGGAGATGTGGGCCCGCGTTCAGTTCGAGGAAAACACCGCGAGTTGCAATCCCAAGAGAATCCATCACATCAAATGTCAAGTACACATCACATCACTCTCATCACTCACACCCATCCCCAAGTACAACTACCCATCCTCAAAAGTCAACTTTCCATCACTTCACCCATCCCTCTCCCCATCACTCCATCACTCACATCACCTCTCTCTCTCATTTTTCTCCTAAGCTCCATGAGAGCAACCCAAGCAAGCTCCATGAGAGAGCTTTGTATGGCCCACTCCCTACCACTCAATCCAACCCTTCAAAGCTGATCTCAACCATTAAAATCTACCACATGGAGCTTTAGTTCGTATCGATGGAAGGAGGAGTCCGAGAAGATCAAAGGTGGGTGATTTTAGTATTTGATTTTGTGATTTGAGGGCCCAGATATGTGGGACCCGTCTTGATGTATGTATTATATATATAGGGAGGGCCCATAGTGGCGGGGTCCGTCCCCTCCTCTCTCTCTCTCTCTCCCTTTGGTGCCGTGTGGCCCACCTGATGCGTGTGATATATCCATGTCATCCATCATGTTGGGCCCACTTTGATGTGTGGTGTGTCCACACCGTCCAACAACTTAGATGGTGAGACCCACCGCAATGTATGCGTATTATCCACATCGTCCATCTATTCCTGGATGGTGGGCCCTACTAAGATGTATGTGTTTTACTCTGGCCGTCCACCTCCAGCCATGTGGAGATCCCAGTAGCAGCGGCTGCTGGATGGACGCCAGCAAGTTCTGTGATCCCATCACGATGTATGTGCTAAATTCAAACCATCCGACCATTTTGAAAGGGGACGTGGGGCCCACCTTGGTGACGTGCTGAGTGCTGCACGTGAAACCCCATGATGGATGTTTTCCATCCACACCGTCCATCCTTTTAGCTGGGACGGGCAGGGGCTTTGAGTAGCCACCAAGATGTATGGTTTCATCCAGCCGTTCGTCCATTGCTGGACGCTGGACGCTGGATGGTGGCTTGATTAATATAAAATAATAATAATAATATAATTATAATATATATACATATATAGATATATATCTAGTGGGCCCCATGTGGGACCCACCCATCTGGGAAGCCGATTGGCTGGAGTACCTCACTACTGCTATATAGTTGCTGTATTGAATCAATAAGTTTGGTGGGTCTGATCACATCCACACCATCCCTGCACGTGGGATGGTGTGATCCACCATGATAAATGTATCTTATTGCCACCGTCCATTTGGACGATGGGGACCCCAGCGTTTCATCTATACCGTCCGTCTGGAAGCTACAACATGGGGCGTACCATGATGTATATTTTGTAATCCACACCGTCCATTTGTTGAAAGACCCACTGTGATGTATATTTTGTAATCCACACCATACAGCACTCTGGACGGTGGGACCCACTCAATGTATGTGTTTTATACTGATGTATGGGTTTTATTCACACTATCCATTACATGGATGTGGCCCACCTTGATGCATGTGTTATATATCCATGTCGTCCATTTGTCCACCGTGTGGAACCCACCATGATGTATTTATTATATCTGTACCGTCCAGCAGAACTGGACAATGGAGATCCACCCACCTGATTGTTTGCACGTGTGCAGTGCACTAGCCTTAAGGCCCACTAGGATGTATTTGTGGCCCATAGACGCGGCCCACTTGTAGATGGTGCGGCCCTTTGGTGTGGTCCGTAAATGCGGCCCATTGGTATGGTCCTTGATGTATTTGTAGCCCATCCATGAGGCCCACCTTGATGTATTTTTGGCCCATTTGTTAAGGCCCATTGTGATGTATGTGTGGCCCATGTCATGCGGCCCATTATGATGTGTATTAGGCCCAGGTATGCAGCTCATTGCAATGTGTATGGTGATGTACATGAGGCCCATGTTCGAGGCCAATGTGGTGTATACCGACCCATGTGTTAGGGCCCATTGTGATGTATTTGCGGCACACGTATGAGGCCCATTGTGATGTATTCGAGGCCCATGGGACGTGGCCCAATGTGATATATTTTCAGCCCACTTGATGTATGAGGCCCTTGTGTAAGGCCCATTATAATTGTATGGGGCCCATCGAGATGGTATGTGACCCATTATGTTATGTATGAGGCCTTTGTGTGAGGCCATGGGCCCAATATACGTTTGGCTCTATGTGGGCCACTTCTTGGAAGCAATGTTGGTTAAATGTCCACATTAATGGGCAATGATGGTTGAATGTCCACATTGTGACCTTCCCTTAGGTCTGGTTAGGCCCATTCTCATCATTCTCTAGTGGGTTAACCCAAACGAATGGGCCCCATTAATATTATTTTGACCATCATTGGTCGTCCATCTATGGACCCCGCCTTGTGTCGAGATCGATTACCAACTCTGATAATCGAGGCCGATTCCGATTATCGAGACCGATTCCGATTGTTGAGGCCGATTATGGAGGCCGATTCCGATTGTCGAGGCCGATTCCGATTGTCAAGACCGATTCTAATTGTTGAGGCCGATTCTGATTGTCGAGGCCGATTTCAATTGTCGAGGGTAATTTCGATTGTTGAGGCCGATTATCGAGGCCGATTCCGATTGTCGAGCTCGATTCCAATTATTGAGGCTAATTGTCGAGGCCGATTCTGATTTGTCGAGGCTGATTCTAATTTGTCGAGGCCAATTCCGATTTCGATTGTTGAGGCCGATTATCGAGGCCGATTCCGATTATCGAGCTCGATTCTGATTTTTTAGGCCAATTGTCGAGGCCGATTCTGATTTGTCGAGGCCGATTCCGATTGTTGAGGCTCAATGTATAGGCCAATTATCAAGGCTGATTCCGATTGTCGAGGCTGATTCTGATTTGTCGAGGCCGATTGTTGAGGCTGATTCCGATTTATCAAGGCTAATTGTCGAGGCCGATTTTGATTTATCGAGGCCAATTGTCGAGGTCGATTCTGATTTGTCGAGGTTGATTATCGAGGCCAATTCCAATTGTCGAGGCCGATTCTGATTGTCGATGCCAATTGTCGAGGCCAATTTCGATTATTGAAGCCGATTATATAGCCTGATTCCAATTGTTGAGGCCTAATGTGATGTATATGTGGCCCGTATTTGAGGCCCATTATGATGTGTATTTAGCCCGTGTTTAAGGCCCAATGTGATGTATATGAGGCCTATGTGATGAGGCCCATTGTAGTGCATTTGAGGGCCAGGCGATGGAGCCTGTTGTGATGTATATTAGGCCCATGTGAGAGGCCCATCGTGATGTTTATTAAGCTCTTGAGTAAGGCTCATGGTATTGTATATTCGGCCCTTGTGTGAGGTCATTGGTCCACTATATGTTAGGCTCTATGTGGGTTATTCCTTGGGGGCAATGTTGGTTAAATGTCCACATTGTCGAGGCCGATTGTCGATGCCGGTTATTAATACCGATTATGAGTATGTGACAGCATAGCATCATGATACATGCCCATACGCATCATCTGTATGTTTATTATGAGATGTGATTAACCATTGCATATGCCATAACACAGATGGTTTATGGGACTCCCTGATAGGTGGAGTTATCCCACATGAGCGCACGGTATGCGTAGGATTGATGCAGGATTGATGCATGATTGGGCTACATGACTCATGTATCTTGCATTGTGTGATTGTGATTACTGTACGCCCTAGCGACACAGGGCTGTGACCTCCACAGGCATGTCGTGGATGGCCAGATGGGACACCGAAAATGTTTGGTTCGAGTATCTGGGCACTTTGAATGTCCATGGGTGAAAGTCCCTAAACATCAGAGACCAGGAGACGCCCCAACGTTTAGACCGAGTGGATACATGAGTGCCAGAGTGCCGGATACCAGTAGGCTGCGTCTCCCACTGTGTTGTGGTCGGTTGGGAGGGGGTGTGGCCTTATCTGCCCAAGTGAGGGGGCTGTAAGATAGGCTGAGTTTGACCAGCTCCCAAATGTGTCCGCTATCGACGAGCCGGTTAGGCATTGGTATACTACTGGTATGCGGGTAGTGAGGTCTTTTCCACTTGCTCGGCTGCACGGCCGGCAGGGTCGGCAGCCAGCTTGGAATGTACTAAACCTCGGTGATGATCCTAGAGATGTACAGTACTGATTGATGGAGCAGGAGTTGAATACTCAACATTATACTCATTCATTCATCCATTATCCACTTAGGCTGGTGGTACGCAATCAAGCCATCGTATGTACCTTTGCAATGGCCAGGATTTCGGTTGGGGCGCACAACTAACCTGAGATCAGGAGTTTACCACATTGAGTCTATCTATCCAAATTTAGATATGGGACTGGTTTAGATAGAAGTCCCTTGTGATAGACCCCGTAGCCTGCGATACTACATACTATCATCCCGACTTCACGTTTTAGCCTGATTATTTCATTCGCACCACATATTGTATTACATCCGTGGCATGTGGCATTTTGGATTGTTATGTTTCTACATTTATATGGCTTAGATACGGCTGGTGGCATTCGGGGACTCATCAGGATTTGCATATTGCATTACATTCTCAATATATGACATTGGCTTATTATGTTTTTACATCGTATAGCTTAAATAAGGCTAATGGTATTTATGGCTTACCAGCATGTTTCCATATTACTGTGATATTGTACGGTTTATGGATTGCCAGTATTTCTGCTTACTCTGATATCTATATGCTTGGCACGTGCAACGCACACACTTACACCACCCTCTAAGCTTTCTATAAGCTTATGCACGATAGATGCATGCAGGTGGCATTAGGTCGTAGCAGTGATGAGCTTAGAGCGTGTAGCAGACTTCTGGAGCTTTGATTTTTGATATATGTATTTCCCTTTTCAGTATTGTATTCAAATGTTTATATTAGTGGATATGTGATGATGATGTTGCATTTGTGATTTGGGTATACCTGTGGTTATGCTTCTTACGAGTAAAATGTACATTGAAAAATCCTCCTTGTAGAATCCCAGGATCGGAATCTGGCGTATGGACGCCAGGAGCCGAGAATGGGATACTACGGAGGCTATCGGCACCAGATTCGGCGATCAGGAATTTTGTGAGCCCGGTTTTTGAGTTTGGGGCGTGACATGAATCATAGGGCTATCCCGGATGAGTCGAGCTCCTACGACGATGATATCAATAACTGCTTTGCTCGACGACCATTCCGCGGAGGTGATTGACAAGATTGTACTGAAAGAGACTATCGAGGTAAGGTCGAACTTCCCTGTTTTAATGGCTTATTACGTATAGAAGATTTCCTCGACTGGTTAGCTGAAGTAAAAAAATATTTTGATTACATGGACATGCCAGAACATAAAAAAGGTGAAATTATTAATATTTAAATTAAAATTTGGTGTTTCTATATGGTGGGAGAAATTATAACTTTCACATGCCTGATAGAACACGGCGCCCATTGTAAGACCACGTCTATTCCATACAACTTTCTATGCTTACGTACACGATGATTGACGCCCTTAGCTAGACCTAGATTGGTCGTTCATAGTACACACCCAACTGACCGGAACCTCAAGACCTCGAAACCTATATCATATCAACCTCCCCGTCGCTGTGATCGCGTAGGTACCACTCGTGCGTTTGTATGATACTCCGTTAGTGAGATACGCCATGAAGAATCATTAGTGTATCATGTGTGCAAGGCGCCATGTACTCCATTCCATACATGTGCACAACACATGTCATATACACATGTACATGCCACACATGGGTGAGAGAATCTCTACCCATGTGTGTGATGTCACACACCCATACCTCCCATCTCTCATGTACACCACAAGTCAACTTCTCTCCATTCCATACCCTATGCATGACATCATCACACCATGCCATCCCATGCTCCTTTAATCCACCATTAATTACAAATCATGAATTAATTGTCATAATCTTAGTCTAAGCTAACCAAGAATACATTAATTGAATCTAACCATATTTTAACAACTTCTCTACAAATGCCCCTCCATCCCTTAGCATTTCACCATTTTTTCTACACATGAGAGAGAGAGAGGAGTGATCTTGGTGGGCCATCAACTCCATTAATCCCATCCCTTCCATCTATCTCAACCATCAATTCCATCTCTTTCATCCATCTCAACCATCCATCTAATTCATCAAGGTGAGTATACCCACTCCACTCTTGGTTTGTTTTCTTTTTGATTATTTGTATGATTATTAGTAGTAACGATTTGATGATAATGATGTGAGCAATGGTTTGGATACATAGGAGAGTACACATAAAAAGATGATCAAAATGGTGATGATATGATGATAATGATGTGTTTAATGGTGTGGATTCATGGGAAAATACATATAAAAAGATTAATAATAAAAATAATTTATTATAGACTTTATGTGGGGCCCATTGATAGTGGGTCCCACCAGAATTTTTTTGGCTATCCAAACTACCCAAAGTGAAGCCATTGGGCTTGCCAAACACACATGCACACACACCACAAATAACAGGAAAAAAAAAAAAAAGGCTGGACGCTGCAGCAAGCAGCGTCCAGATGCCTCTGTTGTTTTACATAGGATAAGGGGCTAGGGACCACAATATCCCCACCCATGATGTATATATCTAATCCATGTTGTCCATCTAATTCCCCAGCTCATTTTAGGCATCGAGCCAAAAAATGAAGCCAATCTAAATCTCTAGTAGGCCCCACCATCAAAGAGATTGTTTTAATGCTAATAATCTATTAGGGCCTGCTGTAATATTACCGTACGTCAAAACATATTAAATATTGGTCTCATTAAACCTGTCACGAGCCAAAAAACTCAGCAGATGGACTAGATCATCCTGATATGGGCCCCACCTATGAATAACCTTAAGAAAACATTTTTTTTTAAAAGGGCATTGACGCTGTTGCTGTTAGCATCTGACGCTGCAGCAAGCAACATCTTGTTGCTGGCGCTGGAGAGATGGTGAGCCCCACCATAGGCCCACCATGATGCATGTCAAGCATCTACACCATGCATTTGATGGGTCCCCTTTAAAAATGGGTCACCCCCAAAAATCAGTCGTACATGGAATTTAGGTGGCCCACACCATCTAAAATCATGTGAAGACCCATTGAATCAACAAGTTTTGTGGGTCTGATCATGACATATGCCAAATAAAACTTATAACAGCGGAATTAAAAAGAATATGATAGCCAAAATAAATCACAATGCAAGAAATTAAAATAACCTCAAAATTCAGATCTTGAGAGGTTGATACAAACGTTGTTCTAAGGACAACCTTTCACCAAAACAGAGTTTATGGTAGGACAACCTTATTTCTAGAAAGATCTTTGTATCAAGTCTCAAATCAAAGAGGAATGCTAAATTAAATATAAACTGAATTGAAATAACTTGTAATTAAAAATGTATTGTTCTAGGGACAGCCATACACCATAAAAATGGCAGGGCAACCTTGCTGGAACAACTTTCAAATGAAATTGAAAATCAAGCGATAAAGGAATAGCAGAAAATAAATTCTAAGCTATTACAACATTCTCACAAAGCTTGAATTAAATAATTACAACATTCACCACCAAACATACATCCCACAAAAGAATAAAAAATTAGAAGAATAAAACAATCAAACACAAGGGTTTATAGTGGTTCGCCTGTGTGTTCACCAACTGTTAAACAACAGCCACACAAAAAGCTACTCCACTCCTAATATCCTCACACAGGGGATATTAGCGTTCACTAAAAATAGGTTTTCCCAGGTTCACCCAAAACCCTTACAATTGTGTCTTTGTCCGTGGGCTTACACAATTAAAAAAACCCCACTTCTGAGTTTTCCTGGCTCTCCTCAGATAACCAATATAACAAGATTTTTCTGGCAAATCTTGAAAGAAACCAAAATAATAGAAAGGAATTTACAATATGTAAAATACCTGAATATCTCCTTCGTTGTAGCAGCCCGGTAGAACCAAATCAAAGTAGATGATTGAATGTTCAAGTTCAATGTCCAGTACTCGATTACAATGGTTCTAATTCTAATAGATTTTAAATTAAACCAAATAGGGCTTGCCTTAATTGATTTTGATTCCAAAGAAAGGGAATAACAATTCCTCTTATCAAATCAGATTGGAATAGCAGAAACAAAATCAATTAAAATAAAGCTAAGGAAAGAGAATATTAAATAAGCACACTTAGCTTAGATGAAGCACAAAATTCTCAGAAGTTTGACGAAGATAGGCTTGAATACTTTAATTAATTCGATCATTTCTTCCGAGATTCGTGCACTATTTATAGGTGAGAAGATCGGGTCTTCGACTGTCTAGAGTGCTCTTCGACTAGTCGAAGCAGATGATTTTTGAAAGATTAGGCGGGATATACTTTGACCCTTCCTACGATGTCGTAGGTCACCTACGATCGTTAGGTAACCTACGACGTCGTAGGTTTCCTTCGACGTCGTAGGTCCCGTAAACCATCGCCGACTTCGAGTCGAAGGTTGTATGACTGGTCGAAGATGCAGACACCCTACGACTGGTCGAACAGATTTCAGGACTAGTCGAAGGTTAGATTTCATCCGAAATTTGTAACAAACTCACGATTGATCGAGGATATCTTAGACTCGTCGAAGCAAGTCTAGGACTAGTCGAAGAAGACCAATCACATGTAAAATAAACATTCGGTTTATTATCCAAAATGACCTACTTCTAAGGTCAACCTATGATCAATCAAACCTCAATCAAGAAGTATGGACATTGAAACATTAGGAACAAGTGACCTTGAAGTATCAGAGTCTTGAAGTCTTGATGTAGATCAACCTTGATGTAGCTTAATCTTGAAAGGGTCTTGAGTTCTTTACCAACTGCTTTGTACTTTTCTTGAAGTCTTGCAGCTTGAGTCTTGTCTTGTGAGCAGTTCTTGCATTCAAGATTGATCCTTGTACTTGTGAACTTTGCTTGTTGTGAGCTTAGCTTGTTCATGAATGTTGATCCTTGAAAGAGCTTCACTTAAGCAAGTTATATATAACATAACAGTGATTTTGTCATCACAAATTTGAATTTAGGTGGCCCACACCATCTAAAATCATGTGAAGACCCATTGAATCAACAAGTTTTGTGGGTCTGATCATGACATATGCTTTATATCCAAATTATCCATCCATTTGGGGACACGTCTTAAGGCTTGAGAAGAAAAAAATAATAATAATAAGACGGATCTAACTATCAAGTGGGCCCCACTACAAAAGTAGCAGGGATTGAACGTCTACCATTAGAACCCTTTTGGGTCAGAAGTTTTGGACCAATATGAAATTTGATTTTCTCCTTACGTTAGGTCTTTGTGACCTCATGAACAGATTGGATGGAAAATAAACGTTATGGTGGGCCGTATGAAAGGTTTAACGGTGAAATCATTATCCTCATTACTAATTGAGGTGAGGTCCAGATAATCTTTGGTTATGATTCATTTTTGGATAATTCTCTAAAATGATCTCTAAATATAGATAAATAGTGCAGATATAATAAATACATCACTTTAGGATCCATGTAACTTTGATCACCTTAAACCATTTGTTCAACTCAGAGCAAGCTCAAGCATATAAAAACACTTGCTGGGGTCCACTTGAAATTTGGAAGCATCTGAAACTTGGACTGAACCCTCAACCAAGTGGGACACACATAATGGATGGGCTGGATTTGTGAACCACGCCTTGGTGACCCAACAAATGATTATGAATGTTTAAAGGAGGGTAACCCTGTCAACTTTTGTGTGTGGTGTGGTCCACACGAGCCACAGATTGACTTGATTTTTAAGCGAAGAGGCCCACGTAATGTCTACATCAGATTTGCACTATACATTGTCTTTGACAGACCATTTTAGTACGTGAGCCCAAATAATAATAATAATAATAATAATAAGTTGATCCAAATTTTAGGTAGGCTACACCACACGAATAGTAGAAATTGAACATTTACCATTAAAGACTCCCTGTGGGTCTGCCACGATGCATCTGATTTATTTAGTCCGTATATCATCTTTGACCAACCCATTGCATGGTATGGTTTCAAAAATTAGGCTAATCCAAAGTCCACCTAGACTGTATCACCTGAAACAGTAAGGAACGAACTCTTATCACTAAAATTTTCCTAGGGTCGAGGTTAATGATGCAATGTATATCCTTACCATCCATCGACTTCACCGAATTGTTGGAGCGGATCCTAACTTTAGGTGGGTCACACACAACTCAACCTCGTGGGAAATCCCCATGGACTCCATCGCATAGGACCCATTGTGAATTTCATTGGTGTGTGGGCCCAAGAACGTTAAGGCGCATTTTGAGTGAATGTCATGTGGCTCCATCAATGGTAGCCTTGTTTGGGCCAACCATTAGACTTCTTCGACAAGAGTTTGTAATCTCCATGTGTTAAATGTATGACGAACTGGTGTTGTAATTTTTGAAGTAATGATGATTAATCCCTTAAATGAGCTGATTGTGGACAACCCTTGATCACTTGGCACTTTGGTTAGAGTGCGACCTTAAGTAATAATATCATATGATATGTGTTTAAACCCTTAAACATGTTCAATTATAACAAATGTGTAGACTCTAGTTGTGTGAGGGTGCCTTATAAGTGTTTGGCTCCTTAATCATGTAGGCATGTGACCTATACTGTATGGATGTGAAACACGCACAAGGCCACCTAACCATGTGAAATCAAGTGGCAATGATGGCCATTCAACAACGTAGGTTTGTGCTTATTGATATAGACACCGCCACTTGAATCACGTATGACCAAGTTGTATACTAGACCGAATGTGATGTAAGGTTATGTTACCCAAGCTAATGCTATCAAGGTCCTGGATTCTATGCAATGTGATCTCTAAACCGTAAATGGTATGATGAAATGTGGCCCTTGGCCCTTAACCATGCGACACCAAATATGAGTCATTAACTATGTGACGGGTGAAATGGTTATAGTATAAGACTTATCATAATTGTTGTAGCCTTGTATTCATATGTAGGATTATGATTGCTTAATTATGTTTGAATATTTTGAAATGTGGACAGTAGATCATGATAGTAATCGTATACATACTAAACTATGTGAAATTGTGGTACTGGCCCATGGTGATGTATATTAGGCCTGTGTATTTGGTTCGTTGTTATGTGTATTAGGCTCTTGAGTGAGGCCCAATGTGATGTACATTAGGCCATTGTGTGAGGCTATTGGCCCACTATACGTTTAACTCTATGTGGGCCACTCCTTGGGAGCGATGTTAGTTAAATGTCCACATTGATGGGCAATGATGGCTAAATTGTGACCTTCCCTCAGGCCCTTTTTTGGCCGATTATCGATATCGATTATGAGTATGTGATAGCATAGCATCATGTATATGCCAATACGCATCATCTACATGTTTATTATAAGATGTGGTTGACCATTGCATATGTCATTGGGCAGATTGTTATCAGACTCCCTGATAGGCGGAGATTATCTCACATGAGCGCACGGTATGTGTAGGATTGATGCATAACTAGATTGTATGACTCATGCATTATGTGTTGTACGCCCTAGCGACATCAGGGCCGTAACCTCCATAAGCATATCGTAGATGGCCAGATGGGACATCGAAAATCTGTTACTAGCATTGGGCTACCATAGATGGCCCTAGGTGAAAATCTCTAAACTTCTTGATACCAGAGGATGCCCCAACGTCAAGACTGAGTGGATATATATGAGCGCATGAGGGCCGTATACCAGTAGGCCGCGTCTCCCACTGTGTCATGATCGGTTGGAGGGGGTGTAGCCTTACCCACCCGAGGGAGTAGGCATAGCTAGGCTGAGTTTAACCAGCTCGTGAATGTGTCTGCTATCGACGTGCCGGGTAGATATTGGCTGACTACTGGCCAGGCGGATAGTGATGTCTCTTCCACTTACCCAGTTGTACGCTAGATGGGGCGGTAAGGTAGTATAGAGTGTACTAGACCCCGGTGATGATCCCAGATATGAACAGTACTAATATATGGACTTGTTGAGGAGCTGCATACTCATTCATTCATTCATTCACTATCCACTTGGGCTGGTGGTGCGTAACTATTTGTTACGTGTACCTTCGTAATGGCCAGGATTTCGGTTGGGGCGCGCAACTAACCTGAGATCAGGAGTTTACCATATTGAGTCTGACTATCTAAATTTAGGTATGGGACTGGTTTGGATAAAAATCTCTTATGATGGACCCCATAGCCTGCGATACTACGTACTATCATCCCGACCTCACACTCCAGCATGGTTATTCCATTCACACTGCATATTGCATTACATTCGCGGCATATGACATTTTGGTTTACTGTGTTTCTGCATTTATATGGTCTAGATACAGTTGACAGTATTCATGAACTCATCAGGAATTGTATATTGCAATGCATCCTCGGCATCTGATATTTGACTCTTTATGACTCCTTATTTGCATAGCTAATCTGTATTGCATACTCTAATATTGTATGACTATGGACTTGTCAGTATTTCCACTTACTCTGATATCGTATGATTCATGATCTTACCAGTATTTTCAATATTGTATATTATAGCATAACAATATGATGATGATGATGTAATTATGGATGCATGTAATACGGTTATGGCTGTAGTATAGGAGAAATGAAAATATGACTTGGTGATGCTAGTAGTATTGACTCGGAGTATTCCTATGATGCATATGCATTGTATTGGCATTGACATCATACCTTACGTGCTACACGCCTTTCACCATACATGATTTCCTTGTGACATATTTGTCTTACTTGCATGTAAAACATATTGCACACACGTGTGTACTCACTAGGCTTTTTGCCTAAGCTTCCTATTTTCCATTTTTTTAGGGCAGTAGTAGCTTGGAAGACTTAGCTTTCTCAATGCATTATATCTATTTTTCGATTTGGCAATATTGACGTTATGTACCTTTTGAAAAGCATTGTGCTTGTAACCATTAGGATTTATAATGGAGAGTGTTGTTTGGTATTTTAATCATGGATCTTCATGTTCAAGTATTATTATATGTATATACAAAAAAAAAAAAATTCAATCAAAAATCTTCCTTATGGTGCGCCGAACTCGGGACTTGGTATATGGAAGTCGAGTGCCGAATGCAGGGCATCATAGAAGCTTTCCGTCCCCAGATTTAGGGCGTGACACATTCAATCATGGCCACGGATGAGACGCCTTCTTCGATCACGATTCTTCTATAGTGATTACGAGTAAGTATTGTTAAAGCAATATCAAAATTATCGATAGGAGAATCGAACCGTCACAAATTACACCAAAGAATTCTAGCGATTGACAATGCGAAATGACCTGTCAAAAATTGAATTGCATGAGGTAGCACAGTTTATAGGTGGGTTACAATCGACGATTTGGGACCGAGTTCAGATGCACCTGGTCAGGACCGTAGATGAAGCGGTTCAGTTGGTAGGTAGGGCAGAAACGTAACTTGCAAGAGTCCTTACTCGGCCTTATCCTTTGACCCAACCCCCCATGACGGGTCCCACGCAGGATTCAGCATTGCCACAACGAAAAGAACCAGTAAGAGGACGTCTTCAACCTCCTCCAACCACAAATCATGACACAGGAAGTGGTCCATCTAGGCCTTAAGTGTGGCATACACGACGACGGGTCTGAGTAGGATTCCAAATCCTTATGGTCGGTTAAGGCCAAACACTTGTTACCATTGTGGCCAACCAGGCCACTTATCAATCACCTGCCAACATTACCCTGCAGCCCACTTGACCACTAATGAAAGGGGTACTAAAGGTGATGCAGAGGAAGAAGACCCTAGATTTGATGTAGATGAATAAGCCATTGAGGAAGGAGCTGGTGTTGAAGAATGGTTGCCCAAGGATCATGGCAAATCCTTGGCGTGAGGTGATTATTGTACACTCCATAGAGGGAGTTGCATCCACAACGACACAATATATTCCATTCATGGTGTACCGTCAATAGCAAGGTTTGTGATGTAATCATAAATAGTAGCAATAGTGAGAACATCGTCTCGAAAGTGATAACGAACAAGTTGCAGCTACCTACGACAAAGCATCCTTCCCCTTACTAGATTGGTTGGATAAAAAGGGTGAACGAGACCAAGGTAACCAAACAATGCATTGTCTCATTTTCAATTGTTAAACATTATAAAGATCAAGTACTTTACGACATGGTTGACATGGAAGAATGTCATATGTTACTCGGCCAACCATGGTAGTTGAATCGTGATGCGACCCACCAAGGATGAGACAATGTTTACATCTTTGTCAAGAACAGTCGAAAGATGGTCCTTGCCCATATGGCACCAGAGAACCACCCTAAAGCTTCTAAAGTGAAGGGGAGTTCCCTCCTAACCATTCAGGATTTCATGAAAGAATCCAAGGAAATCGGCAAGGTGTAGGCCGTAATGGTAAAGAACAAGGAATTGGAGCCCTTAAACATTCTCCAAAGTTTAAGGTCGTTGCTGAACAAATTCAAGAAAATTTTACCTGAAGAGTTACCAGATGGATTGCCCCACATGCGAGATATACAACATCACATAGACCTCATCCCTGGAGTTAGCTTACCGAACTGCCCTCACTATCGAATGAGTCTGAAAGAGTATGAGATACTTTAGGGGCAGGTGGAGAAATTAATCCGTAGAGATCTTTTGAGAGAGAGTATGAGCCCATGTGTTGTGCCAACATTGTTAACGCTTAAGAAAGATGGGAACTAGTGCATGTGTGTCGACAATCGGGCAATTAACAAGATTACCATTAAATATTAGTTTCTAATAATGTGGTTGGATGACATGCTTGATATGTTAGAAGGTGTCAAGGTGTTCTCTAAAATAGATCTGAGAAGCTGGTACTATCACATTCGTATGCAACCCCTTTGTATGTGGAAAACGGCGTTTAAGACCAATGAATGGTTATATGAGTGGCTGGTCATGCCATTTGGTCTATTGAATGCACCAAGAACTTTTATATGTCTGATGAATTAAGTGTTGAAGTCATTCATTAGCCGGTTTATGGTAGTATATTTTAATAGCATCCTAATATATAGCCAGGATGAGATGAAGCACATGGAACATCTCAGGCAGGTGCTATAGGTCAAGTAAGTTAACAAGTTGTACCTCAACTTGAAGAAGTGCGCTTTTTTTATGAATAGCCTGTTGTTCTTAGAATTTGTCATGATATCTACAGGCATCCATGTGGACAATGAAATGTGTGAGCCATCAGGAAATGGTCGATCCCGACAAACATTCATGAAGTAAGGAGTTTTCATGGGTTGGCGACCTTCTATCATCGATTCATGCAGAATTTCAACATATAGTCGCACCCATTATAGATTGCATGAAAGAAGCCCGTTTTAGTGGACTAATTAGGCTAACAAGAGCTTTGATGAAATCAAGCATCGATTGTCCACAACACCGGTCTTAATTCTTTCTAATTTCGACAAGTTGTTTGAGGTTGAGTGTGACGCCTCATATGTTGGAATCGGAGGAGTCTTATCATGAGAAGGCAAACTAGTAGCCTCGACAGCGAGAAGCTCAATGAAACCTAGAAGAAGTGGTTGATATATGAGCTTGAGTTGTACATAATTGTTCAAGTGTTGCGACATTGGTGACATTATCTTATTTAGAGAGAGTTTGTTCTCTACACTGACCATCAAGACTTAAAGTTTATTAATAATCAGGCTAACATGAATCATGTGCATACTAGATGGGTTACGTTTTTGCATAAATTCATGTTCATTCTGAAGCACAAATCAGGGCAGCGGAATAAGGTGTTTGATGCATTTAGCCTTCATGCATCTCTACTTATTACAATGAACAATGAGGTGGTTGGATTTGACTATCTCAAGGAACTATATACCGAGGACGAAAACTTCAAGAATGCATTGATGAGTTGTCAAAAAGGTTATCTCAGTGACTTACATATGCAAGATGATTTTATCTTCAAAGAGAATTGGTTGTGCATCCCCCAAAGTTCCCTGAGAGAGCAGATTATTTAAGAGTTACATGATGGTGGCCTTGGTGAACACCTTGGGCAAGATAAACCGCGAGCTCTTGTGGAGGAGCGGTATTATTGGCCGTAATTAATACGTGATGTGGGTAAAGCAGTGTAGCGCTGTCATGTTCATTAGACCTCTAAGAGACAATCTCATAATACAGGCCTCTACACCTTATTACATGTGCCTAATGGCCCTTGGGAGGACTTATCTATGGAATTCATGCTTAGTCTCCCACGAACACAGCATGGCATGGATTTGATGTTTGTAATGGTAGATTATTTTTCAAAGATGGTGCACTTTATCCCATGTAAGAAGACCCTCGATGCAACACAGATGGTGAATCATCATGCGGCCATTACTTCTGACTGTGACATGAAGTTCATTAGCCACTTCTGGCGGACTTTGTGGAATCGATTTGGTACACAACTTCAACTCAGCAGTGCCTACCACTCACTAACAGATGGGCATACTGAAGTTATGAATCACACGTTGGGAAACTTCGTTCAGTGTATTTCGGGTGACAAATCGAAGTAGTGGGATTTGGCCATGTCCTAAGCGGAATTTGCATTTAACAACATGGTGAACCACTCAATAGGGAAGTGCCCATTCCAGATTATTTATAGTCGAGTGCCTCGGCACACACTTCACTTAGTGCCTTTTGTAACGCCCTGAATTTTTACGACTTGAGCACATACTTGTGCCCGAAAATTCTAAGTGTTAATAATGTAATAATTGGATGCTTCAAAATCACAACTTTTTTTCTTTTTTATTTAGATCCATTCACTTACATTCATGAAGGCAACCATTCACAAGAATAAACTCAATTATACTTCTTATTCCTTCAAAGTATAAAATCAACTAACTGTCTAATGCCCTTTCAAGTGGGAGCTTATTACATTATTCAAAGTTTTGTAGTGGAAAACAAATAAAGCTAAATGTAATGTTATCTTTATTTATTCATAATAATCCTTCATAGAGCGATCATTACCCACATCTTCGGTCTATGGTTCACTAGCAATGTCTGTATGGCTGGAGATGGTCAATGCCCTACTCATAGTGATGATTATTGTTAAGTGTCAATATTGCATATTTCTCCCTATTTATATTTTGGTTTTATGAACATGATAATGCTTAATAGGTGTATATTTTATACATGTCTGTATTGCAAGGTAAATCTGAGAGCTTGGATTGAAAAGAATGTTAAAAGCATGGATTTAATGCTTAAGAATCACCAAGGCAAGGGATGGATCTTAGAAGACAAAGATTGAAGATTTCAAGACCCCAAGATTCAAGAAAACTAAGTAGAGAATGACGGAAGTCAAAAGTGTAAAGTGCAAAAATTCACAGAATCTGAACTTTATTATCTATGTCATCGACCACCGTTCAATGACATCGAAGCCAGTGTTCAATGACATCGATAATTACATGAAAATCGAGTTTAGTCGCTAGACAAATTAGATACATTTATCGATGACATTGAAGCCATATTCGATTGCTCGAAGACCTATTCAATGACATCGAAGGCAGTTCAATGACATCAAGAGTTTTGTGGATTTTTGGAGCAACTCGCTGAAACACTCTCGATTACTCAAACACCCTTTGATGAAATCGAAGGTATGTTCAATGACATGAAGAGTTACGCAGTGCAAAAGAAGTTATGCAGTGCAAAAAGGCGCGACTTCTGAATTCTATTTACGCTCGATGACATCGAAGGTTGTTCAATGACATCAAAGGCATTATGCAGAGTCTGTAAATTTGTGGCGGTTTCCAAAGACGCTCATACAAAGGCTATAAATATGGATTCTTTGGGGAGTTCTAAACATGAATTAGGTTTCAAGGAACAAAGCCAATGGGTGGAGCAGCCTCCTAAGAGTTTTTTCTTCTTTCCTTATTTATTTTTAATGTTTTCTTTAAGGGTTTTAGTTTTAATCATGTCTATAGTTAACTAAATCTCTTAGCTAAGCTTGTAGCGTGTTAGGATGATTTTCTTACTTTGATTCTTGTTTTTCTTGAACCTCATTGATTTCTAATTTGAATTTAAGGAATATTTTCAGTTTTCAATGATTTATTATGACTCAAATTACAATAGATGCTATGATAGCTTGGAATATCTTCTTTTTCTATTTTGAGATTGTGAGATTGGTAAAACTCGTGATTCACCATCGTCTCCTGGGCATGGTGGATGCATAAATTCCCTTCCAATCATCACAATACTCCTTCATTACGGACTAAGTCAATGAAAGGTTTAGAGATTTAATTTTTCAATTAAATAGGATAGGACTCCAATTCCAATTGTGTTTCTTGAATCAAGTGAGGTAGCATCCTGATAGTTACAAGTGGATCCTTAGCACCCTAGTTTCCACCTTTCAATTAATAGTTTTAATCAACATCATTCACAATTACTCTATTTTATTCTAGATTTAGGTTTAGATCTTTTTCTAGTTTTAGTTCTAGTTATTTTCAGAATATGTATAAGTTTAGTCCCTGTGGATTCGACCTCGGTCTCACCAAGTTATTACTACATCGCGACTCTACACTTGGGGTTGTGAACAGTTATCCTTTAATATTAATAATAATTCAAGAGATTTATAAGAATAATGTGAGGGTTCCAATACATCTTGTACTCCACCACTACGAGTGGTATCGGTATGTGCAACTAATCTACATAAATGCATGCCTAGCATAGTTTGTATGGTCCATCATATGTAGTGATCATAACAATGTGGAATATAATTTATAAAAAAAAAACCTGGCATGCCCTGCATCCCATACTATGGAGATTCGTTAGCATGTCCAATGCTACCGTGGATTCACATAAACACCTCAAGACGGTGCTACACATGAATCAAATTACTTACATGACATGATTTGTTTATGGAGCGACTATTTGCGACATTCAATCCTATAAGTGATATAACACGCATTAAAGATTACTTACATTGATTTGTGCGCCACTACCCAAAATCTATAGAATTACGCTTCGACTAATAGAGTCACTACCCAGAGCGCATTACGTACACTATAAAATATATGAATCACTAGATTTGAGACATCCAATACATCACTTGCATCAATAGGGAAATAAATCAAACCATGAGAGTTTTGAAATTTCAAAACACATGCCTAAGCCATAAAGGGAGGTAGCACAAGGCTAACCTAATAAAGGAGAAGAGTAGCACTAGGCTTAACTCAACAAAATTAAGGGGAGATGAGCAAAAGCCAACTCAATATAGAGTGGAAACACGCGTCACTCTCAAAATTGGCAAAGGACAAGGCTTGTATCCATCACCCTACACAAATTCATAAAAATCACACATAATTAAAATTATACATTAACCATAATTCACACAAGGATAAATATTCATAATGGTCCATCAATCAATTGGCATGAAAATCATAGTAATATGAAGGTACGAAAAAAATAAGCCAAATCATGTATATATTAACCCGAATTAGTGTAAGCTTAAAGGAATCCATCACCTTATCCTTAAATGTAAACCCTAGGAAGATGTCAACGTTTGAGGGCTTCTACATAAACCACGATGTTGCTTGATGAAGAGGGAAACAACACACGTGTGGGGATGGAAGAAAAGGGATGGGCATTTAGGCTTGAAGGTCTCTCTCTCTCTCTCTCTCTCTCTCTCTCTCTCTCGCTCTCTCTCTCTCTTCCTTGGACGTGAGAGGTGAAATTGCGGTAATGACCGCTTTAGTCAAAGTGGGCATATGCCAAGATGTCCTAGAGGGGGGTGAATAGGACTTTTTAAAATTTTATGATGATTTAAAACCTATCAACCCTATCCTAAACTAATATGTAAATAGTAGGATTTCTTCAATGTAACTCTAATGGCTTCCAAGCCAAATAGAGGATCCAATCATAAGACTATTCTAAACATAAACAAGATGTATAACATAATTCATGATGGATGTGACTGTGTGTGAGATGTGATTCTAATTAGTTCTAGGTAAACATGCATTATGAGAACATTTAGAGAAATCACATAAGCAGTAAAAGTAAATAGCAATCCCCAACACAGTCATTTTTATAGTGGTTTGACTACGTGTCTACTCCATTTTCGACAGACGCACTCAACCCTTGAGTGTACCGGATCTCACTAACGGAGGTTTTAAATCAGGTTCACCTCAAACCAGTACAATCTATACAACGCTGACTCTAGGACCTACACAAGGTACCTAACGTGTCTCCATGAGACACAAGTTTACGCCTCACACAGGAGTAAGGGTCAACACACAGTACCCAGATTTTAGGCCACACAGGCCAAGGATCCACACAAGGAACCTAAGAGTTTATGCCCTACACAAGAGCAAAGGTCAACACATAGTACCTAGGTTTTAGGCCACACAGGCTAAGGATCCACACAAGGAACCTCGAGTTTATGTGCCCCATGAGCAAGGGTCAACACACAGCACCCACACGTACTTTCCTGTCGGAGGCCTCCTATGAGGACTTGAAAGGGATGAGAATCACCTTTGACCTAATCCTACAAAAGAAATGATCAAAAAGGTTTCTGGACTCTAATGACTTACAAATAAGTAGATGAACACTATTAAGCACGTTGATGAAGATCTCCTCCTTTGATGATGAAGAATCTTCAGCTCCATTAAACCGCAACGCAGATGATGCTCCAATGTAAGGTGACGAGTTGGGTCAAGTTTATGTTAGAATCCTACTCTATTAAATGTTTTCCTATATTAGAAACAGAGTGATTACAAGAATCTATGCATTCAAGGTATCCTAGCTCAATGATTTGCCATTAAGGTGGTAGCTGGAGAATCCTTGAATGCGGAAGTTCATCCCCCAATCCACTCTATTGAATATCAATGATGAGGGTGGATTAGAGGATGAACTCCCATGAGAGAAAAAGGCTTAGGGTAGGTGATCTGAATTAAACACTCAAAAGCTCTATCTATTTTCTCTACCAACAACCATAGGCAAGCTCTCATTAAATAGGCAAAAAGTTCCAACAAAAATAAAACAGTCATATTTTTGACAGAGTTTGATATCATAGAGTAGACTTCGATACCATCAAGTGTATACTCTCGATAACGTCGAATGGCCACTCGATGACACGAACTCAATCTGTAAAACGCTTTTGAACCTTTTTGCCAACTAGTCGAGGATATCGAACATGCTTCGATGTCATCAGATTTCGAACTCTGATGCCAACGACGCATGGCTCGATTCCTCGATATTTGAAAACTTGAGAGCAGACTTGCCTTTGAAACTTAACAGGTATAGATATGATTGAGCATCCCTCGATATCATCTGATTTTGAATGTCAATAATATCGATACCAGTTTCGATTCATCGATATTTTCAAAGAATTTTCTTAAAAGCTTGCTAGACAGTTTATGTCATATTTCGATGACATTGACCTGGTCTCGATATGATCGATATTTGAATATCGATATCATCGAGTGATCCTCGATACTAGAAAGAATTTACCTGCAAGCTTGCTAGACAGTTTGCGTCTTATTTCGATGGCATCAACCTGGTCTTGATATGATCAATATTTGAATATCGATATCATCGAGTGCTCCTCAATACTTAAATGTTTACCTGAAAGCTTGCTGGTCAGATTTGTGTCCCAATCCGATATCATCGAAGGTCCGTCGAGATCATCAAGGTTAGAATTTCGAGGATATCGAGGCTCTCTTTGAGATATAAAAAATCATGTGATTTTCTGTAACTGCTTTCTGGACACAAATGACCGAGTGTTGATTTTATCGAGCCGTCTCGATGAACTCGAGATTCGAAAGTTGATGATATCGAGCCTGTCATCAATTCATCGATAATTCAGTCCAGGATTCATTGAGGTTGTTGGACATCTGAAGTCCTAATTTCGATAACATCGAGTGAGTATTGAGGATATCGATAACAGAGTCCGATTTCATTGAACCACTTATCGATAAATCGACAAAAGCAAAAAACTAAGAGATTTTTCTAATTTTGCAAAATAGTTTTCTCACCTTAAACCCTATGTTGTTATAATCATTTTTAAGGGTTTTATATACCTGGTGTTTTGGGTAAGGGGATATGAAGCTAAGTTTACCTTTGACGAGTTTGAGCACACATCTTATTGAGGCAGACGATTGAAAGATCTTCCTATGGGGCTCACTTGTCTAGTTGACTCAACACTCATGCTAATTGACAAACTAGGACACTTTCAAGAAGGTGGTGGGTGAGGGATTTTGAGTGGAGAAGGGACACACGCACTCTTTTATAACGGGTTTCTTAAATTGTATTTCTCATCCCACTTGAATTGGGTTTCTCCAATTTGTCTCTTCTGGTGATCTTTCTTTAAATCCAATTCATGCATGGTGATAGGGACATCGAATAGGGCCAGTGTACATAATTTTCTTGGCGATTCAAAATTTAGATTAGCTTATCTTGAAAATTCTTAGAGTGGGTGCCAAAACAGACCTGATCTTAATTAATGGTCCACGCTTAATGAACATGGCCCAATTTTGCTTTGGGAAAAATGTGTAGTTATAATAGGCAAACAGTTAGACAAAAGTTGGTGGTTGATTGATGGTGAAAAAGGCCTAAATCTAAAATTTTACTTTTTGCACTAAAAGGAAGGAATTGGAGTCAAGGCGGTCAGTCATCATTCAATGGTGTACGACCATGGATCAGTCTAAATTTTGTATGATCCCGTAGTCATATGAAGCCAAAGTGTGGTCCAAATTTGAATTGCGATTGCCAGTGTAAAGCGGGTCAATCAGAAGATCCATATTTAGGAAGAGTTGGTAAGCCTAAAACAACTACCTAAGAAAAGCCTACCAAGGTTGGGTTCTCACATTTCACACTCGGTCCATGTGATAGGCAATCCAAGTCGTTCATATGAACGAAAATATCCTACTACGACTATCCGCAAGCTTTCCTTACTTAATGGACACCAAAATTAATGATTAAGGGGTTATTTATCAATTAGGTCACTTCCACAATGATCTAAGGGCTGAAATTCAACATGTATGGTTAATTTAAGTTATATAGGCATGGGATAAATTTTCACATCAAACATTGATCTAGAATTCAATGGTCTCGGTTAATGGCATTAAGTATTTACAATTTTGTCATCTTTTATCTATCCAACTTCCGTCGTCCGTAACATTGGACTACACCGTCCAAATGCATTGAAATTTGATAGGCATTATTTATTTTTTTATACTCCTTCCATCACCCCAGTTTGGGTCTTGATCACTTACAGATGACCAAGATGCTTTTTTAATGGCATATGCTACCCCGATGTCTAAATGAACACTTTCATACATCCAATAGAAAATTTAGCCCGTAGTTGTAGCATATACCTTACGATCTTCAAACTGAGCAGTTTATTCTGATATTTGGGCAACTCGTTTGATGAATCCAAATATGATGAATTTTAGATGATATGTTAAAAATAAGAAAACTTGATGGTTAGTACTCTGATCATGTATGTAGGTGAGTGTACTGTCATTTTGTAAATGGATGAACGCAGGTGGGTTTTTAGAGTAATCAAGAGGTAGAACATGTATACCGTTAGATTAAGTGACGTGTTCATATGTGTAAGTTTCTCATATTGTAGTTTTGATAGTTGGTTAAGAATATTCATAGGTAAGGAACAAGATGAATAGATCAGCATCTTAATTCAATACGTGTACGGGCGAATGTAGAGATCAAATAGTTAGTTTACTATGATAGGGTGGTCCAAACTCAAAGTGGACGGTCGAATATCTTTACCAAAAAATGAATAGTTAATTGGGCGGTTGGTTATGATGAACAAGTGAGAATAGTTGGATATACGATGATCATGTCTTAAAAATCAACAGTCGGATGACTTGATAGATGGATGAAGATTATTCCCAATGGTCTGATTTAGGTTAGTGAATAGATATAAGGTTAGGATAAGCTAAATTGGTGACATACACATGTATATACTAAATTAAATTTCATGGCAACACTCGAGAACTTTCAATACTTGAGTATTGAAAAGTTCATGATGTTACACTTTTTCCCAAACTCCTATGAATGAGCATTGCAACAGAACATATGGTGGATAGAATCGTGGGTATTTATGCAGATGTGCAAGCCAAGTTGCATGCCTTAAACTACAACTACAAGGAGAAAGCCAACGAGCATCGGTGATAAAAGGTGTTCGAGGTGAGCAACTATGTTATGGTCCATCTACGGAAGGAAATATTTCCACCGGGACTTACAACAAGTTGAAGACTAAGAAGATTGGAGCAGTGTCGATCCTCCGAAGGATCAATGACAACGCTTACATTGTTGATCTTTTGGATGACGTGGAGATCTCACGAACTTTCAACGTTGCGGACCTGACCGAGTATCACGAACCAAAGTAGGACGAGAACCCAAGGATGAGTTCTTTTAAAGTGGATGGGACTGATGTAGAGCGGGTCGTAGACACATTCATGGCTAAGATGAACTAGAGAAGGGCCAATTAGAGGTGGAGGTGATCAGGACTATCAAAACCTTAAAATAGTCATATCTTGCAAACCGAAATGAGTTTTTCGACATATCATATATGATTTTAGGGCAAGAGAATCTACTTTAAACAAACTTCCCCGCTATGCTAGGTTGCCTACACCGGATTTGTGAGATTCCATCAGATCAATGGTCGAAAGTCCATTTTATTTTTGTTTTTACTACTTATGGTAAGTTTTAGTTCAATCATAACTCTTTATCGTTTGAGCTTTAGGAGTCATGCCCAACATGAAAAGGACTTAGAAAAATTAGGAGAATAACGTAGTTAGGCCAAATTGGACACTTACTATTTTTTGTCGAAAACCATGAAATCTAGTAGAAATCATGACCGCCTATAAATAGTAAGTTTACTATTTATAGTAAGTTTACTATTTATAGTAAGTCACGATTTGAGGGAGTTTGAGTTGGAGTTTGATTCTGAAACTTCTTCCTGGGTTTGATATAACTATTTAAAGGATTGTAAATTTGTTTCTATGATGAATCAAATTATTTTCGAATTTATTAGAATTTATTTCTATTTTCCTATTTTCCCTCGTGGATTCGAGGAATCTCTATGAGGAGTCCAGAGAAGCTTCATGGGTTCGAAGTAATTATCCCCTGAGGAGAAAGGTGATCGACCTCATCACGTCCATCATTACATCATAACCCTAATTACAAGCAATTTGCATCTATAATCATATGGAGAAATGGAGAAACCCAACAATAGATGAAATAGCATGAAAATACATTACAACAATAACTAGAGCAATTGGGTACAATCAAGTTCTAAATTGATGAAGCAATCCCATATCAATAATTAATCAAGACTTGTTGCAGCAAATCCACCTATCTAAGAAACATTTAAAAGGTGTCATTTTGATTACAATACTTTTCCTTTACATGCTTGTTTGATGAGTAGGAAAAGAAAGGAAAATGAAGAACTTTTCTGATGGCTGGACATTTCACTACATTCTGTTAGTAAATAAATTAATGAATTTCACATGGTGATCATTACCCTTTTCCATAGTCAAATTCCCTGGCACAAGATTCAAGGTGGCGCTTACCACACAAATACGAGATTTCCACTTACAAGCCTAGCATATCCTGTGAAAATGAACTCCATGGGAATCCATGTTTCATGGAAATCATCATTGGATTACTACTTTTCTTTGCTTTTATTTTCCTTTCCCACTAATCATAAGGCAACAATTAAAAGAGATGCATTAGGGAATCCAGCAATCGCAGGGATTCTTAAGAGATGGTCAGCTAGGGAAAAATAAGTTTTGGATGTGGATGAAAAACAAGAAATACAGGCTTGAGTTTTCCTTGCCCTCAACCCTCATTTTATCAAATTCACCAATGCAGATGACACCCCATTCTACCAATACCATTGCTCCTCTTTAGAGATAAGAGTTGCAATAAGATTGTAAGAGGTAACTAATTAAAGTTGTTAAGGCCGTAAAGATAGTGCCATGTTGTTTTTGCATGTAACGCTCCGAGTTTTCGCGGCTCGAATTTATACTCGTGCCTAAGAATTCTGGGTGTTAATAATGTAATAATTGGATGCTTCAAAATTGCACCTTATTTTTTTTAGATCATATGCAGTTACATACACGAAGGTAACCATTCACGAGAGTAAAATCAACTGTATTTATTATTTTATTAGAGTAAAAAGAGTTCAACTAATTTTCTAATACCCTCTCAATATGAGCTTATTACATTGTCTTAAAATCAGCAGGGAAAAATAAATAAAAATAAATCGTAGTGTTATTCTTCTTCTTTATTCAAACATATCTTCCATAAAATGATCATCATCCATATCATTAACCTATAATTACCTGCAACATTTGTATGGTTGGAGAGGGTCAATACCCTACTCGTAGTGATGGTTATCCTTTAAAGTCTACATTGATTCAAGTGATTTATAAAAATAATAGAAGGGTCATACTCCACAAATACAAGTAGTATCAATATGCGTAAACATTCTACATAAAATGCATGCCTAACAAAGTATGTGAGGTCCATCACACATAGCGATCATCACAATGTGAAAAATAATTCAAAAATACCCTGCTCGCCCCACATCCCATACTATGGAAATTCATCAGTGTGTCCAATGTTAACGTGCATTTATGCGAACATCTTAAGGCAAAACAATACGCAATTGAAAGATTTATGTGACACAATTTGTTCATGAAGTGACTATTTGCAACATTCAATCCCGGAGGTGATGTAACACGCGTGGTGGTTTACTTACATCGTTTGTGCACCACTACATAACCCACAGGATTACATGTCGACCGAGAGGGCCACTACGCAAAATGCATTACGTCCACGATAATATATCGATGGCTAGGGTGGGATTTCCAACACGATACTTGTGTTATAAGGTATTAATGCAATAATTTACGTGACAATGATTCACAGAGTGAAGATAAATAATAAAACTCGAAGCATGTAAGAATAAGATAATCAAACCAATTCAATCGCAAATTTTAAAGGAAAAACCCTCACCTTTTAAACTCGATTTCTTCTTCATGTTGCTAGATTTGTATTGTTGTGCCCCAACTCTAGCATAATTAACGTGATTATTCAAGTTAGGCTATGATTTAAGGTTAGCATCGAATTCTAATCAAAATAAGTATAGATACATTTCGATTTGTAGTTATTCTCAATCCGAGCAAACTGCGGTTTAGTAAGTCCTCCTGCTTAGTCAACTCAAATTGGCTCATTTTTCCAACTTGTAGTTGTTGTTTAAGATTAATGCATGAATGGATCTTTGTGAGCAGCTAAGGAGTAACGTACTTACCTATCAGGTGCCAGCAAAGAGAATAAATCTGAACATAGCTCCTACAGCTCTTCTCCCCCGCAGTTGGCAAATCTCTCTCTTTCTTTCTTTCTCATTTCTTTGATTCGGAATTACTGTTGATGGGAGGGTTTTAAATAGATTTTGGAGTGAGTTTTCGTATTTGTAGAGAGTTTGTGTTCGAGTTTACATGATGGACAAAGGTATCTTTTGCACCAAGTCGTGTGCGCATGGTTGCTCTTGATGATGGATTCTTCTTTAATTTCATTGGTCATTGGTTAATTGAATGGCCTTGTTGTGGTCGGACAGATCACAGATGGACAGAGCACGGATGTAGTGGTCGAACAGCCTCTACATTTGTCATGGTTTGATAGAGAAGAAGATTGGAGTTTTAATGGCAGGTTAGTCACAAGGGTGTATTTCTTCCAATCACCACTACTAGAGGGTTCAGATGGGCCATAGGAAACTTGTGGGTCCCACAAATCAAAGGTCCTAAATGCTTTGGGCGATAATTTTCATAGAATCATGTTGCGGATGATTTTTCGCAACTCACGCAAACGTCTCAACAATTAGGGTATTTTAAGTGAGGTGTAACTTCTCCAAGATTTTTGGAATCCTTTGCGAGGGTCAGAATTCTCCTTTTATTTGGTTGGACGGTTTAGATCAATGGACGGTTTGAGGTGGAGATCTCTCCCACCCTCGCAACTGGAGTTTCCACTTTCAGGTTAATTTGCACGATCAAGTGGGGTCCATTAACATGGATTTCTAGAAAATCCAGTCCCTTAATCAAATTTACCATGATGTGTTGGCCCAGGAGCCAAAATCTGAAGCAAGTTTGAGCTCCAGGTAGGCCACACGATCAGTCAACATGGGGACGATGCTCACCATTGAAACAAGCTCTCTCTCATGCTTATGTTGGGTATTATACGCTTGACATATGATATTTACATATTTGCCACCCATCTCACCATTGGCTTCAAACGTTTGTTACGTCGGAATGCACCGTCCGATTGCCTTGAAATTGGGCGGTCATTCCTTATTTTTCGTGTTATTTCTATTGATCAAGTTTGGGCCTTGATCGACTATAGATGACCCATATGTCTTTTTAATGGACTATACCGCTCCGAGGTCTAAAACAATGTTTTTATACATCTAATAGAGATGTTAACCGGTAGTTGTGGCATATACCCTATGATCTTCGGTTGACAATTTATTCTGATATTTAGATGACCCATTTAGCGAATCTAAATATGATGGACAGTCATATGACATGCTAAAAATATGAAAATTTGATGGTTGGTACTCTAATCATGTATGTAGATGGGTGTACAGTTATTTTCTTAAACGGATGAACACAAAGTGGGCTTTTAGAGTGATCAAGAGGTAGGACATATATACCATTAGATTCAAGTGACTTGTTCATATATGTAAGTTCATCTTATTGTAATTCTGATGGTGAGTTAAGTATATTCATAGGTGGTGAACAAAATGAACAGATCAGAATATCAATTTTATGTGTATGACCGGATGCAAAGACGTAACACCCCGAAAATCGGCACCCGAGTACATAGACCCAGATCCCAAGTTCCCGGGTGTTAACCAAATGAAAACGCACTGTGTCCTCATTCAGATTCAAATTCATTCCACACACAGATAATCAGAGTAACGCAATTCACTTAGCAAATCCAAAGCGTGATAGAGATAACGAAAGATTCAGAATAATAGGGCTAACAGTATAAAAAAATACAATTTCCATCATGATGATCGCCCAAAATGGAATTATATAAGCCACAATATACATATCTAAGGCGGTTAAAGTATAAAGTTTTCAGGTTATACCCAATTCTCCAAAATATAATGGCGTTGGCACAACCCGATATAAGTCTACCTGTATGAGGTCTCACTAGTACCTGCATCAATGATATGCCTGGTTGGTGTTTTAAAACACCGTCCCAGGTGGGAGTGAATAGCTAACTCAGTAATTCCATTAGTTCTAAGTTATACATATTATCAACACAATCAAAATAGTTAATGATAAACAAGAAATCAAACAATTCCTAAATACTCAAATTCAAAAACCTATAACCTAAACCAAAGCCTATAACCAAAACCAAAACCAAAACTAAAACCTATAACCTAAACCCGAACCCATTCTCAAATCCCAAAACCTATAACCTAAAGCTAAACCGTAACCTAATCCTATAACCTAAACTCAAATCCCTAAACCTTAACCTATAACCTAACCTAAACCTATACTTATAACCTAAAACTATTCCCAAATCCTAAAACATATAACCTAAACCTAACCTCTCCCTAAACCTATAACCTAAACTAAATTCCCTAAACCTAAACCTACACCTAATCCTAATCTCAACTCCCTAACCTAAACCTAAACCTAAACTTGAAAACCCAAACTTAAACCCAATCTCGAACTTGAACCTGATTTCCTAAACCTAAACCATAACCCATTCTCAAATCCAAAACCTATAACCTAAACCAAAACCAAAACCTATAACCTATAACCTAAACCCGAACCCATTATCAAATTCCAAAACCTATAACCTAAACTGAAACCAAAACCTATAACCTAAACCCGAACCCATTCTCAAATCCCAAAACCCAAACATAAACCTAAACCTAAACATAAAACCTAAACCTAAACCGAAAAGGCCAAGCTATATGTCCTAGAGGGGGTGAATAGGACAAGGCCAAATAAAAACTTATAACAGCGGAATAATAAAGAATATGATAGCCAAAGTAAATCACAATGCAGGAAATTAAAATAACCTCAAAATTCAGATCTTGAGAGGTTGATACAAACGTTGTTCTAAGGACAACCTTATACCAAAAACGAGTTTATGGTAGGACAACCTTATTTCTAGAAAGGTCTTTGTATCAAGTCTCAAATCGAAGAAGAATATAAAAAGAAATACAATGAATTGAAATAACTTGTAATTAAAAATGTATTGTTCTAGGGACACCATACACCAAAAATGGCAGGGCAACCTTCTGGAACAACTTTCAAATGAAATTAAAATATCAAGTGATAAAGAAATAGAGAAAATAAATTCTAAATTATTACAACATTCCCACAAAGCTTGAATTAAATGATTACATTCACCACCATACATACATCCCACACAAGAATAAAGAATTAGAAGAATAAAACAATCAACCACAACACAAGGGTTTATAGTGGTTCGCTTGTGTTCACCAACTGTTAAAAACAGCCACACAAAATGCTACTCCACTCCTAATATCCTCACACGGGGGATATTAGCGTTCACTAAAAATAGGTTTTCCCAGTTCACCCAAAACCCTTACAATTGTGTCTTTGTCCATGGGCTTACACAATTAAAACCCCACACTAAGATTTTTGGCTTTCCTCAGATAACAATATAACAAGATTTTTGTAAATCTTGAAAGAAACCAAAATAATAGAAAGGAATTTACAATATGTAAAATACGTGAATATCTCCTTCGTTGTAGCAGCCCGGTAGATGATTGAATGTCCAAGTTCAATGTCCAGTACTCAATTACAATGGTTCTAATTCTAATAGATTTTAAATTAAACTCAATAGGGCTTGCCTTAATGGATTTTGATTCCAAAGAAAGGGAGTGAATAGCTAACTCAGTAATTCCATTAGTTCTAAGTTATACATATTATCAACACAATCAAAATAGTTAATGATAAACAAGAAATCAAACAATTCCTAAATACTCTTATTAAATGAGCATATGAAGATATGACATAATGCATGCCCTTTCCAAACAACACTCCCTCACATGCGACTTCAACACCTATTTCGCAAATGCCAACACTCCCTCATCATGGGACACCAACGCCAGGTCGCCATATCTTATCTAATGCAATACGATTAATGCGTATATTAGCCGAGTAATTATTAAGCTCCATTCATCCAGCATATTGGCGAAGCTAGGATACCGACGTTACATTACGAGTCCTTATGCAGATCACATGGCTTGTTACTGCACGTAGTGGCTCCTTACCAATGTCCCTTAATCCAAATTTAGGTATCACCCGTTTATATCATAAATCAATAATTTCAAAGATACGGTCTGATACCTAAATGTATGAGGATCAACCCGGTATGGATCGTCACCCAAACCGAGTATAATCACTTTGTTACAGATGTACGGGCTTATTACATAAAATCAAAAACACATAAAGAAAAGGGCTCGTCACCCAATTTCATTCACGTCCGGGTCATTTGAACAGTACTCTAGCACGGAACCATCGGTCAGGTAATTTGATAGGGGTTGTTCGAACAATGGTCTATCACTTCCATCAGTGCCCACTAGTCACTATAGGGAGGCTCGTCACCCCAGCACAAGTCGACAGCTCAAACACAGTATCCCATACCACCATGCCTGACTCATGAGTCTTAGTTGCTCACTGGTCACTATGGGGAGGCTCACCACCCCAGCATTGGTTGACAGCTTGGATACGGTGTCTCATACCACCATACCCGGCTCATAAGTCTTAGTGAGATTGTATCACACTAATAGTTATAAATGGACACATTCATTGGGAACAGGGTATCCTAGATTCTATTTAGTCATGTCATACATTGTGAACATACACGATCAATCGACTAGTGAACTAATTTGACTGACCTGAGAGAACTATGACACAATGGGCATTGGGTGCAAGAAGCCCGTGTAGTCCAGCTACTGTCAGTCGTCCATATTCAACCCGGGTCAATCGAATAAGCCTAGGGTGGCCGCCTTAACTTGGGCCACCCCTTGATTTGGGTGATTTACCGGCTGACCTAACATCTTAGCAATCTTAAGTGTTTCTATGGACTAAACTTTATATCACACAATTATAGCATAAATTTCACTACACAACCACTTAGGCATTGCATCAAACATATGAGCATCCATAGGGTATTACATTTACTTAAGCATTAAATCAAATATGTGGGCATGCATAAAGTAATACAATCACTTAGGCAATAAATCAAGCATGTGAACATCGACAAAACAACACATTCTACCACGTAGACATTTCATCGAACATGTGAGCATCCATATCCAACCAATAGCATATAACACAATCAAACATGAAATATAAATATGCTAACTATTATAACTCATTCAACATATGACATCATTAACTAAGACCCTCAAGGTTCGATAAATGGAAACCTAGGCATAATGGTCCATACATTTTCAATGATTCGCCCGACTTAAAGCGCTTCTAGGATCAGGGATTTAGGGAAAACCACAAATTCCTATACAAATACCAAGAACTATGTGAGATTCATGTAATTCATCCTAAAAAAACCTAGGTTAGGAAGTAAGATTTGTTTCTTACCTCCCAATCGAGAGTTAAGATTTGTTTCTTACCTCCCAATCGAGAGTGGGGTGGATTCGGTGGAGAAAAACGATCGATGTTAAAGCTTTGATTGGAGGAAACTAATGAAGGGAAGCACCAAAAACTCCCAACTCCTACTCTCACTCTTCTTCTCTTCTTCTTTCTCTCTCTTTCTCTCTTTCTCTCTTCTCTCCTTTGGTAAATGCAAATTCGTATGGACAGATGAGGTGCCCAAATGAAGCCCTTATATAGTTCCAGAAGTTGTACAAATGGCCCCAATGGCTAAGTTTTCATTATACTAGCCCTATGGGAGAGTGTTTCTAATCTCTAGGGCCCATTATGAAGTGTACGTGACAGTATAATTGTAGGATAGTTAGCCCTATTAATAATCTACGTATGGATATGATCGGCCCACCATTTAGATACGTTGATCGACGGGTATGATCAGAAGTCTGTTCGACGGTCACCGATGGTCGATCAGGGCCACGGTTATATGGATATGTATGGGAAAATATCTTTAGTCAGTACCCCAACTTTAGCTATGAATCGACGGTCCAAAAGCTACAATTTCAAGAAAGAACAAAGTGTTTAGTTTCACTTAAGTTTTAGATTTTCATCTAAGGTATTCGCACAACTTAAGCACTTGCCTTGCGAGTCCAAGTTGAGTGATTCGAGATGCAACCTCGGCTCAATGTCTTGCGATGGACATCAAGCCCACTAAGAAGAACATCTTTCTATAGTCTTAGGTTTAGCGGCCTACTAACGAGTGGTCTAGAGTTTGTTTGTATAATCAGGGCATTTCTAGAATGAATTGGGTATCTATATTTCTTGTGCGCAATTATTAGGGTTTGTATTAACTAAGATTTTTGTGTGGCCTATTCGTAATTAACAAAAATGGTGATTCAATTAAAGTTAGTCTAACTCGTTGGTTCTTAGGTTAAAGGAGTAACTGGATTGATTTGGTTTATTAATTAAGATCTGACTCCTGGTTGTCTCAGCTTTTGACAGGTCTTTATTCAGTTACGGTCGTATCAAATAGTCAGTGATAGGTCAGCTAGATTTGGACACTACGTGAACAAATCTTGAGGTTAAGATCAATGTTTAAGTGATCAGGTGGATTCGTTGGCTTCCTACGGTTGATTAATCAGATTTATATGATTCTTTACCAGTACCACCCGTGTATAGGCTCGCTTCGATCATTAAAGGCCAATAAGCAACAACGTAGGCTAGTCATATTGAACGTTTTCAAGGATTTTTTTAGAAATTCAAAATGTCAAAAATCTGAGACGTTACAAGAGATCAAGTAGTTAGTTTACTATGATCGGGTGGTCCGAACTTAGAGTGGACGGTCAGATATCTTTACCTATCGGTAAATAATTGACTGAACAGTTAATTATGATGGACATGTGAGAATACTTGGATATATGATAGTCCGCTCTTGAAATTCAACGGTTGGATGAATTGATCCACGAATGAAGATTATTCCCAACGTTAGATTCAATTCAGAGAATAGATGTAAGGTTAGGATGTGTCAAATTGATGATATACACCTATATATACTAAATTAAATTTCATGGAAACACTCGAGGACTTTCAATACTCGAGTATTGAAAAGTTCAAGGTGTTATATTGCATCATGCATCGACAAAATGGGAAATGGAATCAACTAAAAAAGAAAGATTAATATAGTAATGATTCTGGAATATTCTGTGTATTAACTGAAAAAGTTGAAAAACTTATTAAAACACTCTCTATTCATGAAAGTTGTAATCACAGTAGCAGATGAGGCTTACCCTAGTGTTATATGTTATAATTAGCAAACCTCCATTTTAAACTCAATGTCTTTGTGGGCTTCCATAATTGCTAAACATTTAAAAATCCATATAATTCAAAAGATATCATGACCACACAACCGAGTTTTATATATATATATATATATATATATATATATATATATATATATATATATATATATATATATATATATATATATATATAAAAAATTAATGACGTGGCTTTTGAGGATGATTTAAAGACAAATATGCCAATCAAGGGACCACACTTTCAAAACACGGATCCCATTCAATCATGTACTATAATTAGGTTGTCTATTTTAGGAATGGAATTATTTTCCTTCATTCTCCCATTCAATCATATACTATACTTAGGTTGTCTATTTTAGGAATATAATTATTCTCCTTCATTATCCCTCAAATCAGGGATCGTAATCACCCAAATTTATGGGTCAACATATACCATGTAAGCATTCTGTAATGTCACGCCTTGAAATTCGGCACCCGAGTACAGAGACTCTAATCCCAAGTTCCTAGGTGTGAACTTAATAAAAATGCATATATGTCCTCATTCATACTCACATTCATTCCATACACAAATAATCAGAGTAACACATTTCAACTTACTGGATCCAAAGCGATATAGAAATAACAAACTCCAAAAATATAAGGCTAACATGTAAAGATACAATTCCAAATGTAGTATCCGCCCATATGAGAATTATACAAATCATAATAAATACAATATTTATATAAAAAATACAACTACCCAAAGTGATGGAGCTACGAGTTTACTGGGGCGCTACGAGCGCACCACCATCTGGTCTTATTCTAGGTCATCTGCATATGTCAAATAAAATGTGTCCAATGCCAACATAGTAAAGAAATATCTTCAAAATGATTATTAGAGGGGAATCTTCTTCCACATCTCTAGGCATTTTGTTTGGTTATGTATGTCGTGCTTAAAAGCCAACTAGTAACGTAAACACCATAGTACAGTGGAAAGTTATTGGAGCTAGCGAACCAAACATAATTTCTCTACTCAAACCTTGCCCCCTAGTGTTTCAAATCCAATTTCTCAATCTGAATATAGTGTTCTTTGATCATAGGTTCGGTCGAGAGATCATTCATCAAAGAACTTTCTCCAACATCAAAGGCTGATGAGAGTTCGGTAGTTAGCTATTCTTCTGCTGGGAAACAATCTTTGCTAAAGTAATCAGATATATTACCATATATAATGCCCCAAAAATTAGCACCCGAGTACAAAGACTCCAATCCCGAGTTCCCAAGTGTTAACCTAACAAAAATGTATGTGTGTCCTCATTCATATTTACATTAATATCATACACAAATAATCAGAATAACAAACTTTAACTTAGCGAAACCAAAGCGAGATAGAGATAATCAAATCCAAAATATAGGGGTACCACTCAAAAATTACAGTTCCAAAAGTAGTAACCACCTATATGAGAATTATACGAACCACAATAATTGTAATAAAAATAAAAGAACAACTACCAAGCGGTAAGAACCTAAAGATCTATTTGGCGACCCGAGTGCACCACTGACTGGTCTTATTCATAAGTTTTCTGCATATGTCAAATAAGAGGCATCAAACGCCAACATAGTGAAGAAATATCCCTAAGATTGTTACTTTGGACATTTTAGTGATTAGTAGGTCCACAATGAATACATATTTATATACTCAAGCATGTTATCTTTAACGCACAGTCACTAAGCAAATTACACATGTTATCAACACAAATAAACACAAGTAACGATGGCACAACAAACAAAAAGATTTCTAATCTATTTGGTAAATATATTAATGCTATGATGAAATGATGCATGCTCCTTACAATCTAGTACTCCCTCACAAGCGACTTTTACGCTTATTTCACAAATGCCAACACCCCTTACAATCGACTCCAACGCCAAATCGCAATTTATCCTATGATATGCATGATTAACTAAGTTATTATTAGTTTTAGTTCATACAGCAGGTTGGCGAAGCCAGGATACCGCCACTATGTCACGAGTCATTATCCGAATCACATGGCTCATTACGGCACGTAGCGGCTCCTCACCAGTGTCCCTTGATCCAGATTAAGGCATCAAGAAGGTATGTGTTATTACCCAATATCAAGTATGAACCATCAATTTAGATGTGCTGGCTTGTCACTCAAAACTAAATCAATACTAAGTAAAATGGCTCATCACCCAATTACATTCACGCTCGGTCATTCGAACGGTATTCTAACACGGAACCATTAGCCAGGTAATTTGATGGGGGCCATTCGAACAACATTCTATCATCTCTATCAGTGCTCAATGGTCATTATGTGGAAGCTCGTCACCCCAGCATAAGCCGACAGTTTGAACACAGTGTCTCATACAACCATGCTCGGCTCATGAGTCTTGGAAGATCGTAATGCACTAATGGTTATGAGTAAACTAAGTTAATGGTAATGGTGGTATGCCAAATTATATTTAATGTTATACAATCACCAAGCACACGAATGATCGAGCTTGCATAAGACTGATGCGATCGATTACGAAGGACCCCGGGCAAATCGGCATTGGGTACAAAGCATCTTGTCTAGTTCCAACTATTGTCGATCATCCGTGTTCAACTCCGGTCGGCCGTATAAGCCTAGGATAGTGACCTTTAAGCAGGCTATCCGCACATTTAAATAATTTGCGAAGCTCGATCCACCACAACAATAATTCAATCATATTAGTATTTCTAAGCATACAACATCAAAGCATTATAATATAAAGTGTTTCATGTCATTCAGCATTTTATTGAGCATGTTATCAACCAAATAAAAAACAGACACATTTGTTTATTCTAAAATGCCAAGTAGAAACTTGAGGGTAGATCTTTACCTTAGAATTGAAATTATCGACTCAGATGTGGCCCCAACGTCGAGAATTTGAGAAAAATACTCCAAACCTAAATTAAAGTACATGACTATCATTAATGATGTGGATTAAATCTTAATTAAACATAAAACAATGTATTTTGGGTTAACTAACTTGATCGGAATGACCCTTCAACTTGATTCAACGAATCGGGACCCAAAATCGGTGAACAACCGAAATCCTAATGGAGTTGAGTCGGGATATGACTTATGGTATATAAGGATAGTATTACAACCTAAAACTTGACTAGCAACTTCCTGAACAAATTGAATGGTTTGTTCTCGATCGATTTGTTGAGGTTCTACAATAAGTGGTTGGTTTGGACCGAATCGATTAAGGTTATCCTGAAATCTGAGTCCTTGCTATGGATTAAATCCAACTGACGGCCTTCTATTTTTATTTTCAGGCATGAAATCCCTAATTTCCCATTCAAGTCACCTAACCTCTGTAAGAGGTGGCGTGTTCCTAGTTTTTGGAACAGGAATCCGTGGTGGATTACGCTACATTGGTGGTATAGGTGACACTTGAGCTGTATTACCAACCGAACTACCATTATGTTGGAACGGTGATTTCATCCGCTCTATTATCACATTTATTAATCATTGCATAGCCTCAGTCTGGCTGGCCATGAAATGATTAGCGCCTTCAGATTGAATACGGAATTGTTCAACATGAGCCCTTCTGTATTCTTATACCATTTGGATGCTCATTTGAACATCTCAAAGTACTACATATACTTCATCCAGAAGTATGGCTCGAGACGCAGATGGTCCAACCTGATTCTTGGTCGGATTTGCATTTAAATTAATTGTTTCTAGAGGCATTTGGACCTACACATCATCACTTGATGGTAATGTGGTCGGTGTTATGAGTTCAACATCATAAGCACGAGTTACTCTTCTCATTTTCGACACTAATCAAACTGATAGTAAAAGGTGTCCCACCAGGGGTGCTAAAAAATTGTTTGCTATTGTTTTTCCTAAGCATGGGTGTATATTATGCGGGTGTGCCAAAATTGGATTGGTGGTTCCAATTCAAACCGAAAAACAATGACCCCAAGTGCCAAAATAAGCAAACATAGAGTATGATTGAGTTCTAAGGGAAATTCAGAGGGTGGGGTTTGTCCTCTGAGAATGAATTTCTTCCTTGCCTTCCATAAGAAAGGAAATATAGGTTAAACAATGATGAGAAGTGAACTAATACGATCGATCTTACCATAATCATATTTAGTAATCAAACATTATGCTATGAAATATGAAAATGACAGATACAGAATGTAAATGATAATTCACTAAAGAACTAAATATAAATGGGTTTAAGCCAAGGAATGGAATGTAAATTCTTCTAAAGTTAAAGTAGGAAATTACACTAATGGAATATAAATTGACTGAATGAAAGGTAATTGAAATATAGTATTTAATTGATTGGGTTGGTGTGAGACCCCTTTCCTATTTGCAATCTCCCTCTACTTATAATCTTGATCTAATAGTTACGTTCTAATTGCTATAGCAACCGTTCTTCCATTACTTTGCTTTTAGAAGATTCCCACTCTCTTGCTCCTTATCTTCTTTCTTGCCACTTGTCCCATGGTTATGAAAATTCGGTCTTTGGATATCTGATTCTTAGTCATCTTAGCTCAATCGCACATATGTCGATCATTCTAATGTAATTGAAATGTTATGGGTTTGCGACCGTACATATTTGTAGAGAATCCTGCAGCCGTAGCATGCGTATCAGTACAAATCACTCGTAATCGACCCTGATTGGCTGGAAATAAGACTCGATCGGATAAGGTATAAAAACATTATATGGTTGACTTCTAGTCAAAGGGTACCCCCCAGGCATCCCTTGATTCCTAGCCTCATGGATGACATTCTTATTCTCATGTTCGGGACGTCTGAAATCTACTGGTGGCGGCGAATTTAATATGTCCTAGAAAGGAACACATTCGGGATGTCTAGAATCTATCCATATCAGTGAATTCCGCACATTTGAATCGGATTCGAGTTAGATTAGGTGGTAAATTTGGTTGTAATGGAAGTGTTTGTGGCATTGACTTAATTGGTGGTACATGTGTCATGCCCCAAACTCAGAAACCGGGCTCACAAAATTCCCGACGCCGAATCCAGTGCCGATAACCTCCATAGTACCCCATTTTCAACTCCCAGCGCCCAACGCCAAATTCTGATCATGGGATCCTACAAGGAGGATTTTTCAACGTACATTTATCTCATAAGAAGCATAACACAGGTATACCCAAATCATAAAGACAACATCATCATCATATATCCACTAATATAATTAGTTGAATACAATGCTGAAAGGAAAAAATACATAGATCAAAAATAAAATCAAAGCTCCGGAAGACAGCTACACGCTCTAAGCTCAATGCCGCTACGACCAACGTCACCTGCATACATTTATCATGCATAAGCTTATAGAAAGTTTAGAGGGTGGTGAAAGTGTGTGTACAAGATAAGTGCTAAGCACACAAATATAATGCCATAATCATACAATATCGAAAATATTGGCAAGATCATGAATCATATGATATCAGAGTAAGCGGAAATACTGTCAAGTCCATGAGTCATACAATATCAGGGTACGCAATACAGATAAGCTATGCAAGTGAGGAGTCATAAAGAGTCAAGTATCAGATACCGAGGATGCAATGCAATATGCGATGCGAATGACCATGCAGGAGTGTGAAGTCGGGATGATGGTACGTAGTATCGCAGGCTACGGGATCTACCACAAGGGACTTCTATCCAAACTAGTCCCATACTTAAATTTGAATAGTCAGACTCGATGTGGTAAACTCCTGATCTCAGGTTACGCACACGTCCCAACTGAAATCGTGGCCATTGCCAAGGTACATGTAACAAATAATTGCGCACCACTAGCCCGAGTGGATAGTGAATGAATGAATGAATGAATGAATATGCAACTCCTGCTCAATAAGTCTACATATCAGCACTGTTCATCTCTGGGATCATCACTGGGGTCTATTACACTCTACGTTAACTTACTGCCCCTATCTGAGCACACAACTGGGTAAGTAGAAGAGACCTCATTATCTGCTTACCAATATCGGGCCCGGCTTGTCGACAGCGGACCCATTCCTCAAGCTGGTCAAACTCAACCTAAATATTGCCCCCTCACTCAGGCGGGTAAGGTCACACCCCCTCCCAATCGACCACGACACAATGGGAGGCGCAGCCTACTAGTATATTGATGAGGGTTGAATATTGCATATCAGACCCCAGTTATTACCTAATTTTACATACATGATAATGTTTAATGTCATATTTTAATTGTTTTTTTGTTGTAGGGAGTAATTAGGAACGTGGACTGAAAAAAGAGTACTACAAGCATGGAATTAACGCTCCGAAGTCACCAAAGTAAGGGACGGACTCCAGAGAACCAACATTGATGAATTTACACCCCAGGGATCTAAGGAAATCAAGCCGTTCACATTAAAGAGCCCCGAAATTGATGCAGAATGCAAGATCACGTGGTTTTCGCCATCCGATTGGCTCGAAACTTAATACATGGCCTGGGGGCCATAAATTAACGGTACAAGTAAAATTTTAGCCATTAGATCCCTTTGAAAGTGGCCCAATGGATAGATCAGCCCATAAATCGTTAATCTGGGGCCCACATGATCCTTGGATATACTTCAATTTTGGTCCCAACTGTTTAAAAGATATGAGAAAACAGATGGACCGAACGGATTTCTTAAGAACATCACAGTGGACCCTACCCAAATAGTGTGTGCATAATACACAAATGCACCAGCCATGCGCTGCACTTCCACCATGGTCAAACCGACCCTTGACCGAATAAATTCAAAGAAGGAAACTTCCTTCTTCAACGTTACGTAGGGCCGTCCGCGGATGGTGTACATGGCCCATCATCTCGGTCTAGATGATGAATCTAGACCGTCCATTAGATTCCCACGGCCCAGCTTACCAATGCCTAGCTGACAAAATTTGACGAAATACAGAGGATGGGATTCCAGCCGTCCAAACATCAGACGGACGGTGGAATGAAACCATCCATGGGCCACCAATAATCTGATCCAAAAACGGTCATTCCTGACCTATTTTTGGTGACTAAATGAATGGACGGAGTAGATTTCCTATCCAACTCTGATCATAGGTCCTACCAATCAAACAACATAGAATAGTGAGAGCTTTGTTTCGCAACAGAGCCTACGTATGGTCTAGTGGGCCCTCATATGGACCAAACAATCAATCTAATCTGTCCATCATACAGAGGGGCACGATCTGGTTGAACCCATGTTGATATTGTGTCCTCATTCGCGCACAAGTGCTGGTTTCAACGGTAAAAAACAGGCTGCCCTGCAACGTTCCAAATTGATTTTAGTGTGATTTCTTCTCTGGGACGCGTCAATGGACGTACAAAACCAATCATGCTTGACTGAAATTTCATCCCGAATCTAATGGACGGGGTGGATTTCCCTGAAAACACCTATGTGGGGCCCACCGATCACGACAACGCTGGACGTGCGAAAGCTTACGCACGTCCGTGAAATCCGAACTTCCAGGCGGTTGTGGCCCACCATCTTTGATCATATGGAAGATCTGAACCATCCATCTGGTAGAGCACTCAAAAAATTCCTAAGAGACGATGTTTCTTTAGAACTTGAGCGAGGAAAGTGGCAAGTTTGAAGGCACCGAAGTTTGCTGTGAAAAGGCTTTCGCTGTGCATGTGCAGCTGCTGCGACAGCTCTCCACTGCCCCTGGTAACTATAAAAGGAGTTTTTGGAGGGTAGAAAAGGGGAGCAAATCCAGAGCCAAAGAGAAGAGAAAGAAGAAAGAGAAGAGAGAGAAGAGAGAGAGGGAGGAAGAAATAAGAGAGAGAATGATGTTTTTGTTTATCAATCTTGTTTTTCTCTCTTTCTAGTTGATTTTATAAGTTGCTAATTACTTAGCTAGGGCTGAGATGAAGCCCCTAATTTGAATGACTCTTGTTTATTGTTGATTTCATTTGAGTTGATTGATTTGTTTCTTTCTCTAGTGTACTTAACTGAAAACTCCGTACTTCTCCATTCTATGAGCTTAACCAAAGTCTAGATGTGGATGTTGTTTGGAATCTTATTCTAGGTGCTTGTGTCTAACTATGAACAGGTTTTCCTATAGAGAAAGAAATAGGAATTTACATCTCTTCATGCCTTACCATGGATGGAAAGATGTGATCCTTATACTTTAAGGGAATTATACATTCTGTTTGCCCGACCAAGGATATAGAGTGTGCTTTATTTATTAAATTTATATCAATCTGAATTAGGGTGAATCAACAGGTAAAACAAGGGTTAGGATAATTAGGGGTGGATTCAAAAGTCTTAGTATTCTCCTTGAGTGAATTTTCCTTCTTGCTCTCAGTTATTTTTCATAGATTTTTGTTATTTTACTTAATAGTTAGCCAAACTATTTGTTGGATTAGTTAAGAAGAATCATAAAATTCGAATGGTGACAACCAATCCTCGTGGGAACGATCTCGTAATACATACTACATCTACATCTAATTCGTATACTTGCGAGTTTAAAATCATTTAAATCAGATTGATTTAAATAAAACATCATATATGGCCCTCATGCGCTCATATATATCCACTCGGTCTCGATGTTAGGGCATCCTTTGGTACCAAGAGGGTTTAGGGATTTTCACTCAGGGCCATTTATGGCAGCCCAATGCTAGTAACAGATTTTCGGCGTCCCATTTGGCCATCCACGATATGCCTGTGGAGGCTTAGGCCCTGATTTTGCTAGGGTGTACAGTAATCACAGCACGCAATGCAAGATGCATGAGTCATACAATCCAGTCATGCATCAATCCTACGCATATTGTGCACTTATGTGAGATAATCTGCGCCTATCAAGGAGTCTCATAACAACCGGCACTATGGCATATGCAATGGTCAATCATATCTCATAACAAACATGCAGATGATGCGTATGGGCATGTATCATGATATTATATTGTCACATACTCATAATCGGTATTAATAACCGTCATCGACAATCGACCTTGACAATGTGGACATTTAACCAACATTGCCCCCAAGGAATGGCCCATATAGAGCCTAACATACAGTTGACCCATCGCCTCACACAAGGGTCAAATATACAACACTAGGGGCCTCACTTAAGAGCATAATACACGTCACGATGAGCCTCTCACATGGGCCTCATATACATCACAATAGACTCCATCACCTAGCCCTCAAATGCATCACAATGGGCCTCATCACATAGGCCTCATATACATCACATTGGGCCTTAAACACGGGTTAAATACACATCACAATGGGCCTCAAATACGGGCCGCATATATATCACATTGGGCCTCGACAATCGGCCTCGACAATCGAAATCGGAATCGGCCTCGACAATCAAAATCGAAATTAGCCTTGACAATCGGCCACAACAATCAAAATCGGCCTCGACAATCGGAATCGGCCTCGATAATCGAAATTGGCCTTAATAATTACAATCGGCCTTGACAATCGGAATCGACCTCGACGATTGAAATTGGCCTCGACAATCAGAATTGGCCTCGATAAACGGAATCGGCCTCAACAATTGGATAAACAAGGCCTAAGGGAATGTCACAATGTGGACATTAAACTATCATTTCCCATCAATGTGGCAATTTAACCAACATTGCTCCCAAGCAGTGGCCTATATAGAGTCAAACATATAATGGGCCCATGGCCTCACACAAGGGCCACATATACATCACATCGGGCCTCGACACATGAACCATAAATACATCACATCAGGCCCCAACACATGGGCCGGGTATACATCATATTGGGCCTTATATACAACTTTATGGGCCATACCAAAAAGGGCCATAAATACACAACAGGTGGGCCCTACACATGGGCCTAACATACATAACAGGCGGGCCCTGCACATGGACCTCAAATACATAATAGGTGGGCCCTACACATGGGCCATTAATACATCTCAATGGACCACGACCCATGGGCCTTAAATATAATACGTGGGCAGCATCAATGGGCTGCACCAATGGGCCTCATATACATCAAATGGGTCGCATTAATGGGCGGCATAGATATACAATACATACATACAAGGTGGGCCACATGTGCCATCAAGGTAGGGCCCACCATAACATTATTTTTCCATCCAATCTGTTCACATGGTCACAAAGACCTAGATTAAGAGGGAAAACAATTTCCATATAAATCCAAAACTTCTATGACCCAAAAGGGGTTTCAATAGCGGATGCTCAATCTCCACTGATTTCTGTAGTGTGGACCACCTGATAGATCTGCCTCATTTTTAGTCTCAAGCTTTAAGTCGAGCTCACCAATTGGATGGACCATTTGGATGTAATACATATATCAAGGTGGGCCCCACCCACAACCAAAACAGATGGGTGGCGTGCAATACAAACATCAAACGGGGCCACAGAAACTGCTGACGCAAGAGCAATAGCAGCTGCGTGTGGGGTCCACATAGATAGACGGTCCGAATATAACACAGGCCTCGTGATCAGACCCTACAGAACTTGCTGCATTAAGGCATCAGCTGGGTTCCCACCGTTCAAACATCTGGACGGTGCGGATTGAAACAAATACATAAAGGTAGGTCCGACCCACCATCCCACGTGAACGGTAAGGATGGGACACACACATCAGGGTGGCCCACCATCCAAGTAATGGACAGTGGATACAACACTTACATCATTGTGGGAGCCACCGTTCATGAGTTAGACGGCGGATGCGACACATGTGTCAGGTGGGATCCACGTCCCATGGACGGACGGACGATGGGATACAAAACATTCATTATAGGTGGGTCCATGTAAATGGATGAACGGTGTGGATGACCTCCACACAACTGGGTCCCACAGACCCTGCTGACATCAATAAAGTAGCTATATAGCTGCGTATAAGCAGCTGCTGCTGTTTGAAGGCAGCACAGGTGGGTCCCACATAGGGCCCACCATAACATATATTTATATAAAATATATTATATTAATATATATATATATATATAATTTTATTTTTTTTAAAAGCTGGTGAGTACACACCATTATCAGTTTACACTTCACACGTCCAGTGTCCCTGGACGTTGGACAGTTTGGATACAACACATATTTAAGGTGGGCCCCACCTACAGACATGCTACCAAGGGGTTGGGCCCTGCCTAGGTGGGCCACCAAATGGTTGAGTGGTGTGGATAAGACATACATCAAGGTGGGGTCCACGCATGTGGACCGCCCCACTTAAGGATCCAACTAATATTAGTGTTTCCCTTTCAACCAAAAGGGCAGTAAGGTGGGCCCACTTACTAGATGGCTTGGATAAAATACATACTTCATGGTGGGGTCCATCCGGGAGGGTCACGTGACCACATCATCACAAAAAAAGATGAAAGAGGGAGAGAGAGAAAGAAAGAGGCGAGTGATGGAGGGACCCCGCCATTATGGGTCCCTCTTTAAACAATGCATACATCAAGATGTGTCCCACCATATGTGGGCCCTCTAATCATTAAAATCACAAAAAAAAATAAAAAAATCACCCACCTTAGATCTTGGACTTCTCCTTCCACCAATGCGATTTAGAGCTCCAAGAGAATGATTCCAATGGTCAAGATGTTCTTTGGATGGTGGAGATGAGAGATAGAAAGTGGGTCACACAAACTCTATCCATGGAGCTTGGACGATTGCTCTCATGGGGTTGCTTGAGAAAATGGAGTGAAGAGAGAGAGAAAGAGGAGTAATGTAAGGGAGAGATGGGTGATGGATGGAGTGATGGATGATGGGTGATGAATGGAATGGGTTGTGTAAGAGAGAGTTGACTTGGGGAATGGCTTGTGTACTTGGGGATGGGATAGAGTGATGGGCTGTACTTTAATTGATTGATGAGATTAATTTGACATTTGGTAGAGATTCTCTTGCGCAACATTTTTTCTCGAACTAAACGCGAGCCCGCATCTCTTGGCCCAGGTATCGCCTCGGCCCGCGATACGCTGCGTCAAAACCGCGGCGACGGCACGGTCGATAGGGTACAAGTCTCGAGTCGAGCCAACTTCGGTATGTGAGACTCGGCTTAAGATCGCGGGCAAAGATTGGATACAGGTCGAGGGTCACCGAAATTCGACCGAGAGGACCGCGGAAGCCTATGGAATGGTACAGTCTATGATACGGGCCTCACAACATGTGCCTGATTTCTAATATAACTTCTATTGGCTTGTTACAGAGGTGCAACATATGCTCTATTAACAAACAAAATTATTAACCGATTCATGCTCTCATTATGACTGACCATGTAAGACCCGTATCCTAGCCCGTACCGTTCCGTACGCTTCCACGGTCCTTTCAGTCCAATTCCGGCAACCCTTGACCTATATTCGACTTTTACGCGAGATCTTAAGCCGAGTCCTGCATACCAAAGTCGGCTTGACCCGAAACTTGTACCCAAGCGTCCGCGCCATCACCGCGGTTCTAACGCCGTGACTCGTGAACCAATCCAATACCCAGGCTAGAAGATGTGGGCCCACGTTCATTTCGAGGAAAATGCCATGCGATGCGAACTTCAAGGAAATCTCTTCAACATGTCTCATCAATTACTCAATCAATCAATGTCAAGTATACTCCATACCCCAAGTACAACAACCCATCCTTTCCTATTCCCAAAGTCAACTCTCTCTCTCTCTCTCTCTCTCTCTCTCTCTCCACTCATTCCTTTCTTACAACCCCATCACTCCACCCATCACACCCATCCCATATCATCCCATCACTTCTCTCTCTCTCTCTCTCTCATTTCTCAAACCTCCCAAGCAATCCAAAAATTTCCAATGTCCAAGCTTTCTCTCTCCCAAAACAACAAGTGTGGCCCACCCTCTCATCTCACATGTCAACCATTCATTCATCATCTAACTCCATCAACCACCATAAAAAGTGAAGGCAATGAGCATAGGAGTCTAAGGGATCAAGGAGAAGGCCGATAGGTGGGCGATCCACTGTTGATTCTTATTTTAGGGCCCACTTATTGGTGGGACCTATTTTGATGTATGTGATGTAACTATGAGGGGCCCATAGTGGTGGGGTCCCTCTATCACCTTCTCTCTCTCTCTCTCTCTCTCTCTCTCTCTCTCTCTCTCTCTCTCTCTCTCTCTCTCTCGTTCTTTTGTGTGATGTCTTGTGGCCACCATGGTGCAAGACAATCTTGACCGTCCGATCGTGAGGCCCACCTTGTAGCGGGTTCATTGGACGGCCAAGATGAAGGAAAAACAAAAGTATCAGGTTGATTTAAATCAGGTGGGCCACGTTCATGTGGGACCCACCTTAATGAAATGTGGGCCACGTCCATGAGGGACCCACCACGATGCCTGTGTTTATCCATGCCGTCCAGCGCCATGATGATGAAATGTGGGCCACGTCCATGAGGGACCCACCACGATGCCTATGTTTATCCATGTCATCCAGCGTCCCTAGACGCTGGACGTGATGGTGACTAACATGGAGTGCATGTACTGACATGGGTGTGTACTAATAGCTAACAATATATATATATATATATATATTTGGGCTTTTGGGGTGGGCTGCTCATGTAGGCCCCACCTTGATGTATAGGGCTGATCCACGCCGTCCATCCCATTCCCCAACTCATTTTAGGCGTTGAGCCAAAAAATGGAGCAAATCTGACTATTTGGCGGGCCATAGCATAGAAAATAGTGTTTTCTACCGTTGAAACCCACCCTGATGTTACTGTACCCCAAAACACATCGAATATTGGGCTTGATGGGTCTGTCTTGATCTGTAGAAGACAATGGGTGGGGTGGATTCTACTGATGCGAGCCCCAACTAGGAAAAATCATAAAAAGAATACTTTTTCAAAAAAAAAGAAGCAGCAAGCGCTGCTGCACTGGCGTGGGAAAAAGGCAGGGACCACGGTCCCAACCGTGGGCCCCACTATGATGTGTGTAGAACATCCACGCCATGCATTTGGTGGCCCCCCTTCCTGGTTGTGGGCCACCCAAAAATCAGTCGTATACATGACTCAAGTGGCCCACGTCACACAAAGTAGTGGGATTGGGTGTCTGCCATTGAAACCCTTCTGTGGTTACCAAAGTTTTGGATCATTATAAAATTTGTTTTTCCTTTCATTTAGGTCCCTGTGACCTTATTAACAGATTGGATGGAAACGTTATGGTGGGCCCCACGTGGGACCCACTGATGTATGCATTGTATCCCACACCGTCCCCATGCATGAGAGGGACGGCTAGTGTACCTCACTCCAGCTACATAGCTGCTGGAGTGGCGTCACCAAGTTCTGCAGGTCTCACCTGTATCATCCACGCCTTCCATCTATGGGACCCACCATGATGCATGTGTTGCATCCAAACCATCTAACCATTTTGAAAGCTCGTCTTAAGGCTTGAGACTGAAAATAAGACAGATCTAGGATCAGTTGGACCACATTACAGAAAAATAGTGGATTTGAATGTCCACCATTAAAAACCCTTGGGCTACAGGGTTTGGACCAATACGATATTTATTTTTCCCTCTTAATCCAGGTCCTTAAAACCTTAGGATTAGAATGGGTGGGAAATAAACCTTATGGTGGGCCCCTGTGAATTGTTTAAACAGTGAAAATCATCTCCACTATTACTTGGGGTATGGTCCAAATGATCCTTCAATATGACTCTTTTTCGGTATGTTATTGAGGCCCATCTTGATGTATTTATGGCCTGTTGTTGAAGCCCACCTTAATGTGTATAAGGTATGTTGTTGAGGCCCACTTTGATATATGAGGCCCACGTGGTGCGGCCCATTTGATGTATTTGACTCGACCCATTCGACTCGACATATTCAACTCGGCCCATTCAACGTGGCCCAATTGATTCGGCCCATTTGATTAGGCCCGATGTGATATATGAGGGCCGAGTTGAGGTCCACCTGGATATATATGAGGCCCATGTGATGTGACTCATTTGATGTATTTGGAGCCCTTGGGTCGAGGCGCAACGGGATGTACATAAGGCCCATTGTAATGTGTGATTCCACCATGGTTTATGTAATGATGTTCATGGCAAGCTATGCCTTGGGAGCAATGATGGTTTGATGCCCACGTTGTAAGGATGATGTTGATTAAAGCATTATCACTCTCCCTAAGGCCCATTATTAGGCCCATACTTGTAGTGTGTAGGCCGTCTAGGCCCATCTTCGTTATGAACGGAGTCCACCATCATATAACATGTTTAGTATAGATCCATGATTCATGCTCATATGCATTATATGTATGCTTGATATGAGGAGCGACTGATCATAGTATATGCCTTCAGGCAGATTGTTTATGGGCTTCCTGATAGGTGGAGTTGCTCTTCATGAGCGCGCGGTATGTGCAGGATTGTTGTATGTCTGGTAAAGTGATTCATGCACTTACATTTTATGTGATTATGATTATTGTATGCCCTAGCGACATCAGGGCCTTAGCCTCCGCAGACACATCGTGGATGGTCGGATTAGATACCGAAAATACTGATTCTAAGCATCAGGGCGTCATATATGTCCTTGGGTGAAAATTCCTAAACCTGATGGTACCAGAAGATGACTCCAACGTCGAGACCGAGTGGATGCATGAGCGCACGAGGGCTGAAGACCAGAAGGCCGCGTCTTCCACTGTATCGTGGTCAGTTGGAAAGGGATGTGGCCTTACTCACCCATGGGAAGGGGGCATTACTAGGCTGAGTTTAACCAGATCGTAAATGGGTCCGCTATCGACATGTCAGATAGATATTAGCAGACAATTGGCCAGGCGGATAGTGAGGTTTCTTACACTCACTTGGACTGCGCGCCTGGAAAAGGGGTAGTGCCATTTGGAGGGTACTAAACCCCAATGATTATACAGACTAAGAACTGTATTGATATTTGATGCTCTAGTGAGGAGCAGTATTGATATATGGATGAGGATTGGCATGCATGAGTTGCATTTTGCATCGCATGGTCTTAATATGGTCGATAGCATTCATGTTTTGCACTGCATAGCCTTCGTACAGCTGATTGCATTTATGTACTCATCAGCATGATTCCGCATTACTCTAACCTTGCATTCTGAGCACGCTCATATTGCGCACACACTTACACCACCCTCTAAGCTTTCTATAAGCTTATGCACGATTGAAGTGTGCAGGTGACGCCAGGACGCAGCCATAGCCTTGCCGCAGTTGGAGTGTGCAGTCGAGCTTCTGGAGTTTCTGTTATTTTCACTATCCTATATTTTCCTTTCATACGCATTGTACTCAAATATTTTGATCATAGTGGATTTTATGATGGTGTTCTTGTGGTTATTGTTCGTGGGTTATGCTTATGGTTATGCTCATTACGAATCAAAATCATGTTAGAAATCCTCCTTGTAGAATTCCAGGATCGAAACCTGGTGTATGGGTGCCAGGAGCCGAGAATGAGGTATTACAGAGGCTGTCGGCGCCAGATTCGACGATCGGAAATTTTGTGAGCCTGGTTTCCGAGTTTGGGGCGTGACAGACCATCTACTTATTGAAAGCCTCGGCCTATACTCGTAATTGTTCTATCTGAATCCGCAATAATTATGCGATGTGTTGAATCCCCTTTTGCACATCAACCATTTCGGCTGACATAATCTCAAGCTGTTTAACCCGGGATGTCGATGGTTTGTTTGGGTTTGGAGAAACAAGCGCTAAACTTGGTGGTGGATTTCCTTGCTCAAGAACTTGTTGGACTTGCACCTCTTACTTATGAGTAGGAAGTTCACTAGCAGTAGTAATGGCTGTTGAAGAATTATGAGCACCTCTTTGGAACATGATTTTGAATGATTACTGCACCTACAAATATACTTGAGTCAAACAAATGTTAAGGTAATTAAGTAATTTGATGTCCCACCGGGCATGCCAAAAAATGTTGGTTGCTTTGTTTGTTTTTAATTATACGGGCGTACCAAAATCGATTAAGCGACTCAATCTAAACTGATCAACTTTGACTCCAAGCGCTAAATAAGAAGATACATCCAATATGAACGTATATGACTAGATTATGAGAAAATCAGTCGCTTACTCAGTTACTTGCAAAATTTGATAACGATCGGGCGGTAATCGAAGGGTGGGGTTCTTCCTCCGAAAATGGGTTACTTTTACCTTCCACAAGAAAGAAGTTCCAAAATAACAGTGGAAATCAAACAAAAGGAAAAAAAACTTATAATCGGTCACTAACAACAACTGCGAGAATGCATCTCATGAAAGAACCGCTTGGTTTGGATAAAAAAACACAAATCCAGCGTATAAAAGTAGACTTGGATTACAACTAAAATTAATACTACCGGATTTTCACTACTCCTAGGATAAGTTGAGATAAAGAAAATTGAAAAGATAAATTTGATTGTTTTGTTGGTTTTGGTTTGATTGGGATTGGTGTCTTTGTTGAATTCCTCTGCTATGTATAGAGTTATGCTATAGCTTATTCCTCCACATCCTTCTTCAATTATTGCAACAATTATAATAGTACTGAAAAGCCTCTTTATAGATCATTATTTCTATTACATTTTTCTTTTGCAACCTTTTCTCTTCCAAATGCTTCATATCGGTAAAACTTTTGCTTTGGTTATCTACTTAGTCAACCTCCTACATGCCCTTAAATAACTCGATCACGCTTTTCAGATATTGACCATAACATTCTATCAACCATCCTCTAACGTGTAAAGATAAACTTACATAATTGTAAATCGCAAAAGTACTTCAAATCTTTAAATATCTTTTTTTTAAATCCACTTTCTATTTTTCATATAATCCCATGTGTCATTTTTCTATTGACTTTCTTAAGATCGACAGAATTAGGGTATAACAATATCCACTGAAACTAAAACTTTCTTACACCCACTGTAATGTTTGTTTTGTCATCCAACTTGTTAATTAAGTGACAAAAACTGGATGGATAAATGGTAAACATTAATATCCACTTGATCAAAACCTTTCGTAGCCATAAGAAGTTTTTAATAATGAGTGTTCAATCACTCATGCCTTAAATTAATTATTTTAAGCTAAAATGAATGAAACATGGGGACAAACACATGTATCATGGTAGGCCACGGGGCATTGTTTAATAGCCACGTGGCTACTGGCAGTGTCAATACGCAATCCGCGTCCATCCACGAGTGGAAAACTTTGGCAATCAATGCTTCCAGGAACGGGCAATTTTTCTGCAAACAGATCCAGCACGGACATGATATCTTGCTGGTCGAAGGAAATTTCAGACGAAGAATAAGCCATGATCGAATAAGAGAAGCAGAGTTATGGAAATAAGAAGGAAAAAGGAAAATAAGGATTTGTAAGAAATGCGAACACAAAGTCGCGTATATATAGAAAAATGAGAGGCGGCATTAATTAAGATATCATGCCTCTTCATGACAGAACGGCTCTTTTTGAGACGCGTGTCTATTCGAGTTTCATCCTGCATTTCAAATCGGTACAATTGACATTGAAGATAATGGTTGAAGATATTCCATGGCTGGACAACACGTGCGAACATTTTAAGGCAGTATTAATTACATCTCGAATGTCACAGTCATTTTGTTCGAAAGGACAGCGACGAGGGGCAATGCTTGTATCCTATCAGACCAGGTCTACTATTTTTCGATCACTTAAGCTCACGCTTATGTGGATTATGCATGCGCGTGTTTATCGGCCACAAGATTATTTTAAGTATATACGACCGAATTTTGAAAGAAGGTCATAAGACATCGAGCACATTGTAAGTAATTGGTAATGGTTTGACCGAGTTCGAGCAACTAAGTAAACAACTAGCTTATGATTAAGTCTGTATGGATGCTGACAAATGTCAAGAATTTAGATAATGCAAGATTGTGGGAAGAATCTAGAAGCAGAGAGAGGGAGGAAGCAGTTATAGTAGCCATCAAATCGTAGGAAGCATTTGGAATAGTAAAGAATCAGTATAAATAGAGGGTTAAGCAAGTTTAGAAATCATCTCACACCAACCCAAACAAACCTGCAAATCAATTATCTTCAATTATCTTATCAAATTTATATTTCACAATGTAAGAGCAATCTTTATCAAGTAAACCATCTCTTAGCATAACTATTTACTTTTCGCATCTGTTGCTTACATTTCTTAGTTTAATTCATAACGTAAGTACATTAGTTGGTAATTGTAGCTGTCATTTAAGCATTTTCTAGTGGTCGATCTTAACTTCTTCTTCTTCTTCTTTTTCCATTCCACTTCTATTACATTAAGAAAGTCCTTTTATACGAAAGGCAGGGAGGAACCCATTATCAAAGAATGAACCCCACCCTCTGACTATAACTTAGTCCATTTACACTTTGAGCAAGTGACTGAATAGGTGATCAATCTCCTCAGATCTCAGTCATACCTAGTGTCTGCCTACTTTGGCACTTGGGGTCATTGTCATTTGGTTTGAATTGGAACTGCAATCCAAATTCTAGCATGCCCATGCACTCAACAGCCGTGCTAGAGAGAGGATCACCACAACCTCAGTGAACAAGAGCTATCCAATCATCATTGTTTGCTTCAATCAGGCAAATATCGTTGGTTAATTCCCTTTGAAACGGTAAGGGTAAGGATCTTCTGTAAGACCCGTATCCTAGTCCGTACCGTTCCGTTAGCTTCTGCGATCCTTCCGGTCAAATTTCGGCAACCTTCGCATCATATCAGACGTTTACGCGTGATCCTTAGCCAGGTCCCGCACACCAATGTCGACTCGATCCGAAACTTGTATCATAGCGACCGCGCTATCGCCGCGGTTCCAATGCCATGACTTGCGCACTGAACCGATACCCATGCTAGGAGATGTGGACCTGCGTTCATTCCGAAGAAACGCCGCGCGTTGCGAATCTCTAGGAAATCTCTAGAACTAGTCTCATTAATCAACCATAAATGTATCCCTTATCCAAGTACAACCACCCCACTCCTCCTTTTCCCACAAGTCAAACCTCTCTTTCCCTCACCATTCCTTCTTTAAAAAAATTCAAACTAAACCATCCCTCTTTTACTCATTTTTCAAACCACCCCATACCATCCATTCTTTTTCTTATTTTATTCCTTTATTCCATTTTCTTAAGCTCTCTCCCAAGCAACCCAAGACACTCCATACGTCCAAGCTTCCCTCTCCCTCCCAAGTGTGGTCCACCATCTCATCTTCCATCTACACCTTCTCATCTTCCATCTCAACCATCAAAGTTCTATCATCCACCAGGAAACATTGAACATTGGAGCTAAGGAGGCTAAGTGACCAAGAAAGAGGCTAGTAAGGTGGGTGATTTACCGTTATTTTCGATTTTAGGGCCCACTTGTAGGTGGGACCCATTTTGATGTATGTGATTTAATCAAGAGGGGCCCATAGTAGCGGGGTCCCTCTATCTCACCGTATTTTCTCTCTCTCTCTCTCTCTCTTTGTAAAGGTGTGGATCCCACTAATATGTGTTATATCTACCCCATCTATCTACATCAGACGGTGTGGCCCACCCTATTACAGGTGATGATCCACACCATCCACTGTTTGGATGGACCCAATACCTCCTTCTTTGTATATATTATATTTTATATAATATATATAATATGATATGTATTATATATATATAATATAAGATATATATTATATTTATATATGTAGGTGGGTCATGTGCATGTGGGCCCCACCACAATGCATGTGTTTATCCATGCCGTCCAGCGTCCCTGGACGCTGAACGGGCATGGCCAGCATGGAGTGTGTACACTGACAAGGGCGTGTACTTGCAAGTTTAAAAAAAAAAAAAAAAAGAGGGCCTTTTGGAGTGGGCTTTCCATGCAAGTCCCACCTTGATGTATGTATACAATCCAAGCTGTCCATCCTTCTCCTCAGATCATTTTAGGCGTTGAGCCAAATTTTGGGACCAGACTGACTCTTGGGCGGGCCATACCATAGGAAATAGCAGTATCACCCTTGAAACCCACCTAGATCCTTCTATTCGCCAAAAACAGGCTGTATATTAGACTCATCTGGTGGGTCTTGGACCGTGGAATCCAATGGCTGGTGTGGATCTGCCTAATGCAGGCCCCACCTATGAAAATCTGTAGAAAAACAAATTTAACAAAAAAAAAAAAGAAGAAGAAGCAGCGCTGACACAGGCAGCGCCTGCGCCTGACGCACGGACGGACGAGGTAGGCCTCACGGCCCTCAGTTGTGGGCCCCACCCTGATGCATTTCGACCATCAACACCATGAATTTGATGGGTCCCCACAGACCAGGTGTCCACCCTAAAAATCAGCTGTATCCAAAACTCAGGTGGGCCACACCATCTAAAATCATGTGAAGACATGCTTAAACATATAAAAATACTTGGTGGGGCCTACCTGAAATTTGGATGCCGCTGAAACTTGGTCTGAACCCTCAGCCAAGTGGGACACACATAATGGGTGGGCTAGATTTGGGAACTACATTCGGTGGGCCCCATTTTTCCCAGGTCCACGTGACCTTTTAATAGGTTGGACGTCAAATAAAACAGTTGGTGGGCCCCAAGTCTCCATGACTCTATCAACAGGTTGGATGCAAATAAACATCACTGTGGGCCCCCCTGACCATGTGACCTTATAAACAGTTGGGTGGCAAATGAACATTCCAGTGGGCCCCGGTCCAGTGGGCCCTACCCTGGTCCACGTAACCCTATCAACAGGTTAGATGGAAAATAAACATTATGGTGGGCCCTGGTCCACTTGACTTCATGAACAGATTGGAGGCAAATAAATATTACAGTGGGCCCTACCCCCTGGTCCACGTGACCTTATGAACCGTTGGATGACAAATAAATAGTACAGTGGCCCCAGGGTCTATGTGACCTTATCCACATATTGGATGGAAAATAAACGTTTATGGTGGGCCCACACGGGACCCACTAATGTATGTTTTGTATCCACACTGTTCATTTATTTTGTGGGGTCCACCCTATTTATGTGCCCCAAATATGGGCCACCCTAGGCAAGTCCACCGTGATGAGTGTGTCGGACCCTTTGTCCTTCTAATTTTGCCAATCATGAGCTGTCATATGAGGCCCATGTGACTAGGCCTATTTTGATGTATTTATGGGTTGTCCATTGAGGACCACTTTAATTTGTATACGGCCATTAGTTGAGGCCCATCTTAATGTATTCATGGTCGCCCACTAAGGCCCACTTTGATATATATGAGACCATGGTTTGAGACCCATTTGATGTATTAAAGGCCCATGGGTCGAGGCCTAATGGGTTGTACATGAGGTCCATTACAACGTGATTCTACCATGGTTCATGTGTTGACTATTGTAGTGGGCTATGCCTTGGGAGCAATGATGGTTTGACGTCCACATTGAATGGATAATCTTAGTTAAATGTCCGCATTATAACTCTCCCTAAGGCCCATACTTGTAGTAAGTAGGCCGTTTAGGCCCATCTCCGTTATACACAGAGCCCATCTCTTTATACATGTTTAGTATAGATCCATGATTCATGATCATACGCATCATATGTATGCCTGATATGAGAAGTGACTGATCATAGCATATGCCTTCGGGCGGATTGTTTCGGGTGGATTGTTTATAGGCTCCCTGATAGGCAGAGTTACCCTACATAAGTGTGCGGCGCGTGCAGGATTATTGCATGTTTGGTAGGGTAATTCATGCACTTGCATTTGTGTGATCATTATATGGCCTAGCGACATCAGGGTTAAAGCCTCCACAGACACATCGTGGGTGGCTGAATTGGATGTCGAAAATATTTGGTTCTAGCATACGGGCGTCATAGATATCCCTAGGTGAAAATTCTTAAATCCAATGGTACCAGAGGATGACTCCAACGTCGAGACCGAGTGGATATATGAGCGCAGGCGGCCGAATACCAGGAGGCCGCGTCTCCCACTGTGTCGTGGTCGGTTGGAAAGGGGTGTGGCCTTACTCGCCCGAGGGTAGGGCGCAATACTAGGCTGAGTTTAACCAGCTCGCGAATGGGTCCGCTATCAACGTGCTGGATAGGTATTGACAGACTATTGGTCAGGCGGATATTGAGGTTTTTTACGCTCACTTGAACCATGCGGCTTGGAGAGCGGCAGTGCCTCTTGGAGTGTACTAAACCCCGGTGATTATCCAGAATGAGAACTGTACTGATATATGATGAGGATTGGCATGCTTAAGTTGTATCTCGCATCGCATGGCTGTGTTATGGCCGATAACATTCATATCTTGCACCGCATAGCCTTGGTACGGCTGATTGCATTCATATATTCATCACCATAATTCCGCATTACTCTGACCTTACATTTTAAGCACGCTTATATTGCGCACACTTACACCACCCTTTAAGCTTTCTATAAGCTTATGCACAATTGATTCGTGCAGGTGACGCAAGGACGCAGCCGTAGCATAATAGCAGCAGGAGCATGTAGACAAGCTTTGGAGTTTCTATCTTTTGCATTATCTTGTATTCCCTTCAGATGCATTGTACTCAAAAGTTTTTAATCATAGTGGATTTTGTGGTGGTGTTCTTGTGGTTATTGTTCATGGGTTATGCTTTTAGTTTTGCTCATTATGAATTAAATTGATATTAAAAATCCTCCTTATAGGATCCCAGGATGGGAGCCTAGTAAATGGGTGCCGGGAGCCGAGAATGGGGTTCTACGGAGGCTGACGACACCGGATTCGGCGATTGAAAATTTTGTGAGCCCGGTTTCTGAGTTCGGGGTGTGACATCTTCTTTGAACCGTTATCACTCTTTCTTCAAATTCTTATGTGATTTCAAGTCTTGATTCTAACTGTACCATTTTATTGGCATCAATACTTCCTTTACGAGATATATGTTTTAACTTGACCTCGTCAAGTTTACTTCACAGTTCTATTACCAATCAATAATATGACTGTAAAGTGGTATTTCAGCAATTAAACAACCCAATGAGTTGGTTTATGATTAATAAGGAATCACCCATAATCAATACCATGTTTGCTCTTAAATCAGTCAACAATTCTAGATCGATTATCAAAGCCTCGTATTCAGCTTGATTATTGGTACAATCAAACTCAAGTTGAAACATAAATTTTTGTTTTATGCCAATCGGATCGATCAAAATAATCATTGATCCTAATCCTATATTGGTTCTTAAACCGTCAAATATCACCTTCCAAGATGGCTGAGAGACTACATACACATCAAAGGCCTCTGCAAGAAGTTGGCTTTTTATATCAAAAGGATTATCAGCCAAAAAATCTACAATAGCCTGTCCTTTTACAACTTTTTATGGTACATTAATCAAATCATATTAAGACAATGTAAGAATCCATTTACCAATTTGATCATTCAAAATTGGTCAATTTAATGAATATTTTATTAGATCAGTTATTATTATTACACTGTCTGTCCAATAAGTAATGTCGTAACTTTGTAGCTGCAACGTGCAATAACAAACATAATTTTTCCATAACAGAATATCATCTCTTGGTATCTAATAATGTTCGACTAAGATAGTAAGTTGCTCGCTCTTTCCGGTTATCATCATCTTGTGCCAACAAAGCACCAATCGAGTCTATCAAAGCTAAAATGTACAACTTAAGCAGTAGACCTTTTACCTATGGCATTCAAAGTGGTGGCTTGGACAAATACACTTTAATGAGGTCAAAAGCCAATCGATGCTCCGTCTCCCATTTGAACTCCTCTCCTTGTTTTAGCTTTGACGAAGAAGGAAACATATTAGTTTTTTCAATATAATTAGAAATAAATCATTGCATAAAGTTAACCTTACCAAGAAACCTTTGTAATTCAATTTTTGTTTGTGGCGTCCAAGCTTCTACTATTGCTCATGCTTTATATTAATCGATATCAATTCCTCTCTGATGTACTAAAAAACCTTTTTTTAAAAAAATGGTTGATATACCAAAAGTACATTTAAGATGGTTCATTTTTAATTTATGAATCTTTATCCTCTCGAATGATCATCGTAAATGGTCGATATGCTTAATCACATTGGTCGATTTAACTAGGGTTGAAAGTCAGGCGGGTTCAACCTGACCGACCCGACATTGGGTTGGGCTCGGGCAGGATATATCGGGTTCGGTCTTGGGCTTGGGTTATACAAACACCAACTTAATAAAAACTTGGGTCAAGCTCAGTTTAAGATCTCAGGTTGCCCAACCCAACCGGAACCTGATCGATATATTAGTTACTTATAAATTATAATCAAGTGTGGATCGTTTGTGTTGAAGGCACAGGAAATTCCAGTGTCGTTGGGTCTCATTGGTCCACATCATTTTCGATGACTCAAGCTAACAAGATACGTTAGATTTCTTTGTCCCAAATAGATTGCGTGCTACACAACATGACTTTTAAAGGAGTAGTAGTCCTATATTTTAGCTTGTTTGTTTAGAAAAAAATGAAGTTCTTTATGATAAATAATTACATATATAATTAATAAAATCATAAATACAAAAAATAAAACATGTATTGAATATAATATAGTAATGTAATAACAAAAATATTAACATGTATCCACTTAACCAACCAGACCGAGCCTGCTTGGGTTGGGCTTGGGTTGAGAATTCCCAACTCAAGGTTGGGTTGGGTTAGGGTTGAGGTATAGGAACCTTGGGTTGGGCTAGGGTTGAGCACCAACCCGACCCAACCCGCCCAACTTTCAACCCTAGATTTAACTATTATATTATCGATATAAATTTTAATGAACCAGCCAATCATATCATGAAAGATGTATTCATGGTTCTTGGATAAGTAGCCCCGACATTCTTAAGTCTAAAAGGCATCACAACCCAACAAAACATACCCAAAGGACCATGACATCTAAAGGCTATCCTTGGGACATCCTCTACTGCAATATTTATCTGATTAGATCCTAAATGATCATCTATAAAGGATACCATTTGATACTGTTCACTACCCTAAGTGTAGGGTCGCGATGTAGTAATAATCTTTGTGAGACCGAGGTCGAATCCATAGGGACTAATCTCGTACGTTTCTGAAAGTAACTACAAGTAGAACTATAAGAAGATTTAAAACTAAATCTGAATATTTGGAAAGAGTAATTGTGAAGGATGTAATTGAAATTTATAAACTTAAATGTGGGAACGAGGGTGCCAAGGATCCACTTGTAGTAATTAAGATGTTACCTTGATTCAAGAGATCCAACTGGAATCAGAGTCCTATCTTATCTAGTTGGAGAAAAGAGATGATCAAATCTCTAAACTTCTCATTGTTCTAGCCTCAATGGAGGAGAATTGAGAAGATTAGAAGGGATTTCGTCACCCAACCATACCAAGGAGACAATGACAAACAACAAGATTTACCAATCCAACAATCTTTAAAAAGAAAAGAAGATACTCAAAGCTATCGCAGCGTCTACTGTAATTTAAGTCACAATAATTCATTGAAAACTGAAAGTATTCCTTAAAATAAATTAGAAATCAATGGAGTTCAATAAAAATATGAATCAAAGCAAAGTAAACATCTCAATTATGCTACAAGCTTCACCTCTTAGCCCCAACTAAGAGGTTTAGCCAACCACAGACATGATTGAACTAAGAACTCTTAAATAAAACATAAAAACAACTAAGGAAGAAGAAGAAAAACTCTTGGTGGTGGCTCTCCACCCTTTTTGCTTCACTCCTTAAACCCTAGAAAATACCTATGAACATCCTAGGGACTCCTTTTTATAGTTGTGAAGCCCCATCTTACGCAACTCCTTGGAATTTCTAGAAACCATCTTGAATTTACGCACTCTTCTTAAGTCCCGCGTTACGCTTCGGTCAGACCGAAGTTGGGTTCGGTCAGACCGAATTAAGGTTGAAAATAGCATTTTTTCACTGGATAATTCTGCGCAACTTCAATCGGACCGAAGTTGATGCTGAAAATTCTTGTGCAGAAAATCTGTCAAATTTAGGTTGGACCGACTCCAACCAAAGCTTCAGTTGGACGAAGTTAGCTTAGGTCGGATCGAATTAAGCCTCATTTCTTGCTAGACAGTTTTCTACGATTTCGGTTGGACCAAAGTTAGTTCAGGTTGGACCGAAATGTCCTATTTTCTTCTGCAGATTTTACATTCTTTCAAGTCTTTTCTTCATCCTTTATACTTGGTTTCCTTGGATCTTTGGCATGTAAATTCTTCATTCTTAGTCTCCTAAGATCCATCTTTTGCCTTAGTGATTCTTGAGCATTAATCTATACTTTTAACATTCTTTTCAATCTAAGCTCTCATATTCACCTTGCAACACAAACATGTATAAAATATACCATTAAGTTTTATGATATTCATAAAACCAAGACATAAATAGGAGAAATATGCAATATTTGACACTCAACAGATACCAGTTGCCCGATTGATCAACTAATTGGTCATAGGCATGAGATACACATCCTTTCGTGGGGCTCAATTTAGATTATGAAAATCAATACACACTTTATGCTTACCGTTGTTCTTAACAACTGCCACTACGTTTCAAATCCATTCGACATATTTGATGGGTTTAATGAAACTTGCTTTCAAAAGTTGCTTGATCTCGTCTTTAATCTTCTATGTTACCTCGGTTATCTTCCGCCTAGGCAGTTGCTTGTGTGGCCGATATCTCTCCTTTTTGGGTAACCTATGCTCGACCAGATTTTGATCCAGTTTGGGCATCTCATGATAATCCCAAGCAAAGCAGTCGACAAACTCTTTAAGTAAATTGAGCAGTTAAGCCTGTGTTTGAAAATCTAACAACCCACTAATAAAAATAGGTTTGGGATGTTATTCTATTCCCAAATTTATTTTCATTAGAGGATCTTAAACTTAAGTATGAGAATCCTCTAAAATTTTTTAAAGCCAGCTTCAAATCCTTCATCTTAATTACATCTATAGTTTCTTGATCAACAGATACAACTATATCAGCCATATCAACAAAACACCCATTATTATAATTTTACAAACTCTTTTCGAGTTGCCGTATTCTGGATCATAGTAGAAATATCCTAGACGATATTATGAGGGTGGAGTTTAACATCAATCCTAGTTGGTTTATTATTTTTGTCTCTCCCAATAAATTATATAGGTCTGATCTATCTCCATAGAAATAAGCCTTAACTGCATTAGATATTGCAAAGAACGGTTAGTTATCAACCAAAATCAGTTATACTGTCTTGATTCTAGAAAATTATAAATTAATGCAATGATGATGGGATACATGTAAATGAATATATCTAATGTTGCCCAAGCAAGGCATCATAACTCAAGGAAGTGTCGAGCACAAAGAAAGCAACTAGGACGCTCTTAGTTCCTACCATTAATTTGACCGGTAAAACAACGTATTTGCATTATTCTTCCAACAAAATTACTCGTTGTAACCTTAGTTGGGATGAGGTAATCTTGAGTCTTTCTAGGCTTCGCCATCATCATAGATGGTAGAATGTTAAAAACAGCTCCATTATCGACCATGACCTGAGTAGTCGAACCTCCTTCCAAGTGAACGGAAATATACAATGGCTTCAAATGTTGGGTCATTGTGATGTTGGTATTTTAATAATGATTATTTTAGAATGGGACCCTGGTTCGACCATTATAGTCAACACCTTTATGTCTTCCTCTTCGGAGTAAAAAGATCCATGTTGTACAATTATTAGCAGGCCCAATTCTTCCACATCTCCTTTCGTTGTGCTTGGTTAAAATAGTTTAGCCTAGAAACTTAACGGCATAGTCAATGTCATATTAAAATCAAATGTAATCAATGGTAACGGGCTAAACTGAATGACCGAATTCAAAAACTGCCTCCCAAGTGTTTATGAATTTGATTGAGTGTCGAATTCATATGTTAGTTCGTTCACTTTCTCTTTATGTTTAGAGGAAGATTCTAACTTCTTAGCTTTAACAAGTAATTCTTCAATCAAAAGGTCATTCAAAAATTCCTCATCACTGAGATATTTGGCCAATCCTTATATGTTTATCTTTGTTTTATCATAACTTGGATCTTCGACTGAGTCATGATTAACATGAAATTTTGTTGCTTCCTTTATATTAGCCAATATTTATTGCTTTCCTTCTGACTTTTACATTATCAACTTTTGTGGAGTTGAGCAATAACTATGGGTTTATTTGAAAGTAATGGCTGCTTACCTTCTCTTTGCTACTTGTTGTCTTTGCCAACGTCACTTTTGAGTATGAGTCATCTCCTCAGGTATCATTGGGAATTTCGAATGACTGAGGTTTAATAATCTTTTGCCCTTGAAAGGCCCGAGAGTAGTTGCTTACATGTTTGTCTTTTATGAGAATGAAAAACATTTCTTTTCTCATATTTTCGATTGGTCGTTGGCTTCAATGGATATTTCGGTCGATAAGATTTTCAACTAACCGAATTGGCTTTGCACATTTCTCATAAAGGTATTGATATTTTGTGATTGTTCTATCTAAATATAGTTCAGTCGGATTGACTATTATTCTAGGCCTTACGCCCCTATGAAATTTTGTTCCTTGAACTGATTTATCCGTACTCTGAGATCAATCTTTTGTCTCAGTCGGACTAGTCTTTGAGGATTGATGGTGGCCATATTAATCCCTACATTAGATGGGAACGGATTAGTATCGATCACCATTGTTTCATTTTCATTTTCAAGAATTTTCAGCAACCCTTTATCGATATTATCCTGAACGACGTTCTTGAAAATAACACATTTGTTAGTAGAATGTGATCGAGTTTCATGTTATTTACAATAACTAATCTTTTTATGTTTTTCGATTATCAGAATCTTGTGATTAACTAGAATTTTGATAAACTTTTCAACTAACATAATATCAAAGATTTCATTAGCCTGAAAAATATCAAAGATATAAGATCTTTGATTTTTCTGATTAGAAGCTGGTATTACTTATGCCTTAACTAAAGCCGAACATGTGAATGGATGTTTAACCACTATTTCAGCTATTATGACATCATAATTAGGGTCATAGTAATATGTCCCTACTGATGAATTCTTTTGCCTCGTTGACTCTTAAAGCAAAGCCTCATATCGAGACACTTTTCTGGTCAAATTATAAAGATATGTGAATTTTGTTCCAATAAATTTCTTTCAAAGTTTAAATTCTAGTCCATCTTGAGTCAACTGGACAAACTTTACTTTGATTATAACTACTTTGCATCGACTTTTAGCTCTTTTAAACCAAGTAATGTAATTCTCAACCAATTCCCCTGACAATTGTCGAAACGAGCAAGATCGGCTATTGAAATTTTACTCTTTATAAAAGAACTGAGCATAAAATTTTTCTTTCATTTCTTGCCAGTTATGTATTGAGTTTAGTAGCAAATTGGAGTACCAAGTAAATGTTACCCTAGTGAGTGAATGACTAAATAACTGTAATTCGTATTACTTATTATTGGCCAATTCTCCCATTGTATAGTAAATCGACCTACATATTCTACAGTCGATTGAGCTGTATCGCCTGTAAACATCATAAACTTAGGTCGATAGTTCCTTAACAGTGCATATTGTTGATCGATCCAATCAGGATATGGCTTATGGCAAATAGGAGTAGTAGTTCAGCCAAGAACTTGGCCTACTATTTCCTAAACCAATTGAATGATTTGGTTACACTCACGGTTTTATTGAAGAATAACTGGAGATACTTTAGGGCCATCCTAATATTGTTATTCATTATATGGTTGACTTATAGTCAAATGGTACCCCCCCTGCATCCCTTGATTCTTAGCCTCATGTACAACATTCTTATTCTTACATTCAAGACGTCTGAAATCTACCGGTGGCGTGGTGAATTTTGTATGTACTAGACAGAAACACAATTAGGACGTCTAAAATCTACCGGTATTAGTGAATTCTGCACATATGAATAGGACCAGAGTTGAGTTAGGTGGTAAATTTCATTATAATGGAGGTGTTTGTGGCATTGATTAAACTAGTGGTACATGTGCTTGATTTCCAATAGAATTTGCATTGGTTTGTTACAGAGGTGCAACAAATGCTCTATCAGCAAACAGAACTACTAATCAATTCATGCTCTCAGTGTGACGGACCACCCACTTATTGAAAGCCTCAGCCTGTACTTGCGATTGTTTTATTTAAACCTGCGATAGTTATACAATGTGTTGAATCCCCTTTTGCACATCAACCATCTCGGCTGACATAATCTCAAGAGGTTCAACCTGAGATGTCGATGATTTGTCTGGGTTTGGAGGAATGAGCGCTAAACTTGGTGGTGGATTTCCTTGCTCAGGAACTTATTGGACTTGCACCTATTACTCATGAGTAGGAAGCTCGTTAGCAGCAGTAACGACTGTTGAAGAATTACGAGCACTTCTTTAGGTCATGATTTTGAACGATTACTGCATCGACAAATATACTCGAGCCAATCAAATTGTAAGGTGACCAAGTAATTTGATGTCCCACCGGGCGTGCCAAAAAATTTTGGCTACTCGATTTATTTTTAATTATACGGACGTACCATAATCGATTAAGCGACTCAATCTAAACTGATCAACTTTGACCAGATTCATCTAATATGAAAGTATATGATCAGATTCTGAGAAAATCAGTTGCTCACTTAGCCACTTACAAAATTTAATAATGATCGGGAGGTAATCAAAAGGTGGGTTTCTTCTTCCAAAAATGAGTTACTTTTTGCCTTCCACAATAAATGACTTTCAAAATAATAGTGTAAATCAAGCAAAATAAAAAACTTACAATCGGTTACCAACAACGATTGCGAGAATGCATCTCTTAAAAGAACTACTTGATTTGGATAAAAAACACAAATCCAATGTATAAGAGTAGACTTGGATTACAACTAAAGATTATAACTAAAATTACTGCTATTGGATTATTACTACTCCTAGGATAAGTTGAGATAAAGGAAATTGATAAGATAAATTTGATTGTTTTGTTGCTTTTGGTTTGATTGGGATTGGTGTCTCTGTTGAATTCCTCTGATATTTATAGAGTTCTGCTATAGCTTATTCCTCTACATCCTTCTTCAATTACTACAACTGTTATAATAGTACCGAAAAGCCTCTCTATAGATCATTCTTTCTATTACATTTCTCCTTTGCAACATTTTCTCTTCCAAATGCTTCACGTCGGTTAAAGTTTTGTTTTAGTTATCTACTTGTTCAACCTCCTATATGCCCTTAAATAACTCAATCATGCTTTTCATATATTGACCACAACATCTTATCAACCATCCTCTGACATGTAAAGATAAACCTTACACGATTGTAAATTACAAAAGTACTCTAAATCTTTAAATATCTTTTTTTTATAATCTACTTTCTATCTTTTATACAATCTCACGTGTCATTTTTCTATAATCGGGACCTACAAAATAGGGCATAACGATATCCATGAGAACTAAAACTTTCTTACACCCACCGTAATGTTTGTCTTGCCATCCAACTTGTTAATTAAGTAACAAAAACTGAATGAATAAAGGTAAACATAAATATCCTCTTGATCCAAAACTTTGGTAGTTAGAAAAAGTTTTTAATAGCGTTCAATCACAAATGCTTTAAATTAATTATTTTGAGTTAAAATGAATAAAACACGGGACAAACACATGTGTCTAGGTAGGCCACGGGGCACTGTACAATATCTACGGTGGCTACGGGCAGTGTCAGTACACCATCCGCGTCCATCCACGGGTGCAGATCTTTGGCAGCGACTGCTTCCAGGAACGGGCAATTCGTAGCACTTTTGGTCATTCATTCTTTGCCCGAGTGCCAAGTTACTTCGTAAAAAGCTGTCGGGAGATCCAGATGTTCATCAGGCGACTGCCACTGTACAGAAGCGGTGTAACCGTTTCTCACAACGGGGCTATTCTAGCAATTAGATGGGCCGCAGTTGCACTTAGAATTTGGACCGCACTTTGCTCGCAATCGTTCATTTATTTGGTAAGACGGTGGGGCAACCGATAACCATCTATTAGGCTCATTTTGATATGGCATCTACCCAGATGCTGATGAACGGCTGAGATGTCGCACAGACGTTCTTCGATTCCACGTGCCAGAACGTACTGGAGCGAGTTCGCCGAGGATTCGTCAACCATCCTTCTCTAGGGCCCTGATTATTTCAAATCCTCAACCATCCCTCTCTAGGGACCTAATGATTTCAACTTCCGCTTGAAAATTTGGGAACGCGAGATCAACCGCTGACTGCTTAGTTTTCCATTCTCTCCCCATCGGGGCAATTGCAGTATTTTGCGACGCGAGGATTGGCCTTATACGCGCGGTTTTGATTCCAATAAATGTTGCCAGGGTTTGGTAATCTAGATCACTTGTCTGTTGAGTCCCACTGTTGATGGACCTTGCACAGAAAATATCTTCGAGAAACAATCGCAACCTCTTAATTTATGGCCCATAAATAAACGGTTAAGAAGAGAAGGAAAATAACGGTCCAGAATCAACCAGGAAAAGTTGCAATATTGGCTGAAATAGTCTTTGGTAATTTTGAGGATCCGTCCATCCATCGTGGGACGCAGAATATCAATGGTCCAGAATTTAGCTAAGAGACAGTGGGTCCCACTTATTGTAATTGAAAACACGTCTTTACCATACGCGTATACATCGTGTAATTCCGCTTTTGCATTTGGAGATCACGATTCACTCGAGCCCCCAGCAAGGCTCTCATGCTCCCAAAATCTAATCGCCGCCCCACCATCAGCTGATCCAGACCGTCCAGAACCACTTAATATGTTAGTCAACATAGAAAAATCTCAACGGTCTTAGATCATTGCCGTTTCTGGGGTCAGCCGTGCTTAACTGATCTCTGACGATGATTTTCACTTTCACCACATCAATGATTTAGAATTGGGAGTTTTAGATGAACGGTCTGGATCATCACAGGGCGGGCATAATGGTCGAGCTGTTCGGGCGAGCCTCCGACCGAGAGCCTTCCTCGCAAACCTAGCAAAGAAAAAAGATTTTAAAAAAAAAAAAAAGAAAAAGAAAAGAAGAAAAAGACGGCATCAGCCATTCATAAAAGGGTAAGCAAGACACGGCAAATCCTTTCTGCATTCCCCTCTCTTCACATCTACAGTATCTTCTCTCTCCTTCTTCGAATAAACTCAGGAGAAGAAACATCAGAGCCATCCATCGATCGCTACATCGAATCCGTCCGTTCTTTGACCGACGCCATGGCGTCCATCGCCGAGCGGCAAGAGCTCGCCAAGCTCTGCACTTCTCGGGACTGGTCCAAGGCCATCCGCATCCTCGACTCTCTCCTTTCTCAATCTTGCTCGATTCAAGATATCTGGTAAAATGATCCGTCCTCGTCCGTGAATCGGATCTGTATCTTCGATAATCTGACTGTCTATGTTTCTTTCTTTCTTTCTTTCTTAATTTTTGCAGCAATCGAGCCTTCTGCTATAGCCAGCTGGAGCTACACAAACACGTGATCAAGGACTGCGACAAGGCGCTACAGATGGACCCCACCCTTCTCCAAGCTTACATCCTCAAAGGTCTGTTGAGTTGAACCCAGTCGGTTCACCACTTCCCTCTATTTTAGTGTTATTATAAGCTTTGGGACTGTTTGGATTCGCAATTGAACTGAATTGCAATTATTAGCCCAGTAAAGTGGACATAATGGAATCGCATTTTCATTGCTTCCAAGTTGGACTTGAAAGAAATATGGCTGGTTTGAGGCTGCTTTGTTATGAACTGTAGGAAACATAATAAACTGTTTTTTTTTTTTTCTTTTCTTTTCCCCCTCATTTCCTTGTGATTAAACTGAATGCTTGCAATTCATTTCATTTGCTCATCCAAATGCATTGTTATATTTGAGACAGATGAGTCTGTTTAGTCATGGAACTTAGGGTATGGGTTATCTACGGTTGCATTTGAGAGTTAGTAAATTACCACTGCGCGGAATGGCTGTTCAACCAAATGGACTTGTCATTTCAATCCCATGAAAGTCCATTTCACCTGATGCAGGATTTCAGGATGTTTTCTACATTTTTTTTAGGATAACCAGAATTTTGTTATAAGAAACAACTCTTGCAAAGAGGATGACAAGGCATAATCCAAGATACAAAGGAGAAGAAACTCCCCTTGATCATCTGTGTAAGTCCACATGTGTGTCTACAAAAACCTTTGATACTCAAGCCCACTTGATTGCCAAGATTTTTGCTTTGAGAAACACCACATCGGGGGAGCATGACGTATCCCGGAAGTCCTGTTATTACATCATACCAGTTTTCTTGCAGCATGGCAAGCGAAGATATTTTCCAGAAGGATGATTTTTCTTACCCCCTCATTGTGACCATGCTAGGCACTGAAGAGCTTACGAAATGCGAAGGGCAAGATGCATTCCACCTTGAGAAGACCAAGGAATTTCCACCATGCTTCTTAGGCAATGGGACAATGCATAAATAGGTGATCCACCATTTCTGTTCCACAGGGTGTCAATCATTAGCCACTTGTGTTTTTTACCATGCAAAAGCAGGGATACGAGGTGGCTCCTTACATGACGAATGGGGTTGGTATCACTGGAAATTGGGGAAGAAATAACCCAGCAAAAATATTTAACAAAGAAGCGGCCCACTCTATCAGGATCTAAATTGACGCCTTAAAGGAGAACCATAAGGCGACTAAAATCATCAAACTCATCATGTAAGAGGTTTCTTCAAAGGTGGTGAGTCCAAACCATATCTTCAAATATTGATATATATTGAGAGATGAGAACACCTTCCCCACCGATATGTGGAAGAAGCCTAGGAAAGACAATTTTAAGGGGTCTTCTTGGCACCACCTATCCAACCTTAACTAAATTGAGAGCAATCTCCAAGAGAATAAGAGATATCCATACTAAATGTATTATTGATGTGTTTTATGTATCGGTATTGCACCTAAGGGATATGGAAACATTGGTAAATATTGCATGTATAGCATGATATATCACAGTCCGAGGGAAACATTGGGAAAATGCTAGGAAAATGGTGGAATCTTTTAGTGAAACTTTAGGAGACATTAAATAACATGATTATATGCTCGTAACTCAAAACATTGCAAACAAACCATCTTAATAGTTTTCCATTGTTTAGGGGACACCCATATGCTTTTTTTTTTTTTGAAAGATGGACAAACCCATACATAGTCTGCCACATGTAATTGTATCCAAAATGAGTTCATGTCATTCAAATGTAATACAATGTTAAGCAATAAAATGCACGTAATACAACAAAAGCTAACTAACAAAATTACGGCGCGCTTGAAGTCGCTGTCCTTAATTTTTTTAAGAGGATAACAAAATTCATTAAAAATTAACAATGCAATTCCCAAGCCAAAGATAAGGGTGCGTGACCCCCACCTTAGTTAACCCGATCGGAGTGGAGTTAGCACCTCCAGTTGCTAGGGTAAATGGAATGTTTAACTTGACAGCCAAAGGCCTAACCTCCTAGCAAATAAAAGATAAGGACCAAGGCATAGGAACCTCCCTCTTGACCCAATGATGACGTCAGAAAAAGCTCCTTTCCACAATGATCTGCAAATTGCAAAACTGATTGTGGATCGTCCTTATGATATCTTGGAGGGCATGTGCTGTGGCCTTGTAGGCAGTCCCTATTTGGATTGGGCAGAGAAATAAGAACAACCTTCTTGCAGTCAGGAACCCCTACATCAGAGGTGCCTGCATGGCTGCATCCCTAATACAGATGCCATAAAGTTGAACTTCCATTTTCTAGCAGTGGGGGTTGCTCCAGTTTTTGTTAACATCAGCTATGGAAAGCCCTTTTGATGTAGGACGTGGCACAAAGACATTCCTAGCATGGTTGGACCAAAAGAAGGTGAACCATAAATTGGCCGTAACTTTTGATCCGGGTATCGTTACGGGGTGCACAACCTATCAATCTTTACTGAAACGGGCCATCCGAGGTGAATCGCGCGCTTTCAGCTTATAAACGAAAATTTAAGGAAAAATTACTATTCTTAGTAATTCTAATTTTTTAATTTTTTCTTATTTTTAGAGTTTTAGATTTTCTTCTTTTTTTAGAAATAACTTCTAATCATGCTAGGACTCTTGTAGCAAAAGTTTATTTGGAATTTTTTTATTTTTAGAAATTAGACTTTAGAAGAGTTTTACTAGAATTAGGATTTTTATTAGAGTTAGAATTTTACTATTTTTGGTAATTACGAATTTGAGGGAGTTTGAGTTGGAGTTTGATTCTAAAACTTCTTCCAAGGTTTGATATCACTATTTAAAGGGTTGTAAATTCGTTTTTATCATCGATCAATCAATTTTGGAATTTCTAGAATTTACTTCTATTTTTCTTATTTTCCCTCATGGATTTAAGGTATATCTATGACGAGTCTAGAGAAGCTCCGTGGATTCGGAGTAGTTATTCCCTTGAGGAAGACGATGATCGACCTCATCATGTCCATCCCTGCGTCAATTGGTATCAGAGCGAGGATGCTCCCCGGACCAATGACAAATAACGAAGGTATGGACTAAAATCCTGTGGACAGTGATCTATGGATTCGTTATCTTTTGGAAAGAATGAAAGCTTTCCATCGGGAGAGTCAGTTGACTATGCAGGCAACCCTTGATTGTCTTGCGGATACGCTAATTCTGCTTTAAGCCCAAGGCGATGCTTAACTGCCCGTGGTTGGCTGGTCGCTGTATGGCACAATCTCGATTTCTGTAAAGCACTACCAATGGTGAATCGTAGGGCTACCCCAGATGATTCGAGTTCTAGTGATGATGACCTCGATGATGGCTTTGCTTGGCGACCAGTCGATGGAGGCGACCGTCTATATCATGCTGAAAGAGACCATCGAGGTAAGGTTGAACTTCCTAGTTTTAATGGCTTATTACGTATAGAGGATTTCCTCGACTGGCTAGCCAAAGTAGAACAATATTTTGATTACACGGACGTGCTGGAGCATAAAAAGATGAAATTAGTAACATTCAAATTAAAATTCGGTGCTTCTGTATGGTGGGAGCAATTATAATTCTCACGTGCTCGAGAGTAAAAGGTTCCCATCTAATCCTGGCCACGGATGAGATGCCTTCTTCGATCATGATTTCTCTCTAGTGATTACGAGCAAATTTTTGTTCCAAGTTTCTAGCAATACCAAAATTGCTGACAGGGGAATCGAACAGTCACAGATTACACCGAAGAATTCCAGTGGTTGACAACGCAGAATGACTTGTTAGAAATCGAATCGCAGAAGGTAGCACGATTCATAGGTGGGTTACGATCGGCACTTGGTTGGGATCGTGGATGAAGTTGTTCAGTTGGTAGGTGGGGTGCAAACACAGCTTGCAAGAGTCCCTACTCAGCCTTATCCTTCAACTCAGCCTCCCATGACGGGTCTTACACAGGATTCAGTGCTGGCACAAGAAAAAGAACCAGTAGGAGGACGTCCCCAACCTCCTGCAACTGCAAATCGTGACACTGAGAGTGACCCATCTTGGCTTCAACGTGTAGCACCCAGAATAATGGGCCCGAGTAAGATTCCAAATCCTTATGGTCGGCCAAGGCCGAACACTTGTTACCGCTGTGGCCAATTGGGCCACTTATCAAACACCTGCCCTCAATGCCCCATAGCTCACTTGACCATTAATGAAGGAGGCATTGAAGGTGATACAGCAGAAGAAGACCCTGAATTTGATGGAGATGAACAAATCACTGAGGAAGGAGTTGGTGATGAAGAATGGTTGGCTGAGGATCTTGGCGAATCTTTTGTCGTGAGGCGATTACTGTACACTCCATGGAAGGAGTTACATCCGCATCGGCACAATATAATCCGTACGCGGTGTACCGTCAACAGCAAGGCTTGTAATGTAATCATAGACAGTGGCAGTAGCGAGAACATTGTCTCGAAGGCGATGGTGGAAAAATTGCAGCTACCTACGACTAGTGTTTTAAATATCGATGATATCGGCCGATATATCTTGTATCCCACCTGTGTGGTACGAAACACACAAGTAGTGGGATATATCCCACATGTTTGATCCGGTGAGCATTTTTAAATTTTGATTCCTTTTTTTTTTTTTTTTTTTGTAAATCATGTTAAATTGATGTCAAATTGTTACAAAACATGAAAAATCATGGATTGAGAGCTTCGATTTCGAGATTTGGAGGAGAATGACAGAGTTGTGGAAAATTGAAAAAAAATAAAAAATTTCCCAATTTCTTGCAAATCGGTCTCAATATATGTCCAAACATAAAATCAAACATGTATGTAACCTAACCTAGTGATTCTTCTTTTGCTTTTGAATGTATTTGTTGTGTTTCCACATTTCTTCTTACATTTATAAATTATATGAATATACTTGCATCAATTCAGTTAGATAACGCGTAGATTAGGACCACATACAAAGAAAGCCTGTTATGTGCACTTGTTTTTTGTAATGTTTTGATTTGTAAGTGTGTATTGATATCTTTTTTAACAATCACTGAAATTTCATTAACAATTCAACCAATTTCCAATGTTTCCCCATGTTTCCAACAACAGCGATACATTACGCAATACAACCGATATATCCCATGTGATAACCGATATGTATCCGTATCCCAAGGGTGCGATACGTAATGCGAAACCGATATTTCGAACACTACTTATGACTAGTGTTCGAAATATCGGTATCGTGCAATGTATCGCACTCTTGAGATACAGATACATTTCGGTTATTGCATGGGATATATCGTTTGTATCGCGTAATTTATCGCACTTTTTGGGAAACATGGGGAAACATTAGGAAATTGGTTGAATTTTTCAATGAAAATTCAGGAATTATTAAAAAATACCTCAATACACACTTTTAAATTATAAAATCTCAAAAAAGAAGTGCACATAATAAGTTTCCTTTGTATAGGGTCTTAAGTTATGCCTTGTATGATTGAACTAAGACAATTGACTATATTCAAATATGATGCATAATGGACAACTAATATGCCATGAAAAAAAAAGGATGGACATAGTGGATTTCTCACAAACATCATGGTGGGCCCCACCACGAGCTTGATAGGACCATGAGGCAGATTCAAATCTCATGTGGAACACACCACAGGAAACAGCGATTCTTGAACGGCCACCATTAAAAACTTCTCAGGGCCGCATTGAGGGTGAACCTTGACTATGGGCCCACCATGATGTATAGATTGTATCCATACCATCCATCCATTTTAAGAGATCATTTTAGAGCATGAGCCAGAGAACGATGTGCGTGGAACCCTGATTGTGGCCCCACCCATTATGTATGTGTTGTATCCACACCGTCCATCCATTTGGAGAGACCATTTTAGGGCCTGAGCCAAAGAATGAGGCCGATCCAATACTCAAGTGGACCCTACCACAAAAAACAGTGGGGACAATGACACCCACCATTGAGGTAATTTTTTCACTTACGACGCACCACTACCTCTTGATCGAGTGGCCCACCAGATTCAACTTCCATTCACGCTCACATCTTCTGCAGGTACCGAAATCCCCTCTTACATGGATTTCCCTCTTTTAGTTTGGATTTTTTTTTTTCAATTTTTTGAGAATCTTGCAAACCCAACATTCTCGGCCTTTTATCATTGGAATTCTCTCCTCAAATGGTTGTTGGCTCTTTAATGTGCGATAATATTACTAATATTGGGGATTTCGCAAAAAATCATGCGATATTGTGCGATATATCGCATGATACAAAAAAAATTATATATATTTTAAATTTATGGGATTTTTGATGGGTTTCGTCTCGTTGGCCAGCGATAACAGTAATATCGGCCGATATTATCGATATTGCGAACACTGCTTATGACAAAGCATCATTCCCTTTACTCGATTGGCTAGATAAAAAAGGTGAACGAGACCAAGGTAACCGAACAATGTACTATCTTGTTTTCAATTGGTAAAAATTATAAGGATCAAGTACTTTGTGAGGTGGTCGACATGGAAGCAAGCCATATGTTACTCGGTTGACCATGGCAATCAGACCGTGATGCGACCCACCGAGAATGAGACGATGTTTACGTCTTCGTCAAAGACGGATGAAAAATGGTCCTTGCCCCTATGGCACCAGAGACCACCCTGGAGCTTCTAAAGTGGAGAGGAGTTCTCTCCTGACCATTCGGTATTTCACAGAGGAATCCAAGGAGACCGACGAGGTGTATGCCGTAGTGGTAAAGGGTGAAGAATCGGAGCCTTTAAACATTCCCCCAAGTTTAAGGCCGTCGCTGAATGAATTTAAGGAAATCTGGGCCGAAGAGCTACTCGACGGATTGCCCCACATGCGGGATATCCAACATCACATAGACCTCGTCCTTGGGGCTAGCTTGCCCAACCTCCCTTACTATCGGATGAGTCCGAAAGAGTATGAGATACTCCAGGAGCAAGTGAAGGAACTGATCCATACTAGTCAAGTCAAGGAGAGTATGATTACATGTATTGTGTCAGCTCAAGAGCGTAATGGAAAGTACAAGGAAAAGGCTGATAAACATCGACGACAAGAATTATTTGAGTATCATGAGCGAAGTCCCTTGAGTAACTCGAGGATGAGTTTTTTCCAAGTGGAGGGGTCTAATGTAAGACGTGGCACAGAGACATTCCTAGCATGGTTGGACCAAAAGAAGGTGAACTATAAATTAGCCGTTACTTTTGATCCGGGTATTGTTACGAGACGTACAACCTATCAATCTTTACTGAAACGGGCCACCCGAGTGAACCGTCCCACAAAGTGGGTCGTGTCTATCTGTTTCTCTAGAAAACACGTACTTTCAGCTCAAAAATGAAATTTTAAGGAAAAATTACTGTTTTTAGTAATTCCTATTTTTTAATATTTTCTTATTTTTAGAGTTTTAGATTTTCTTCTTTTTTAGAAACAACTCGTAATCATGCTAGGACTCTTCTAGCAAATGTTTATTTGAAATTTTTTATTTTTAGAAATTAGGCTTTAGAAGAGTTTTACTAGAATTAGGATTTTTATTAGAGTTAGAATTTTACTATTTTTGGTAATTATGAATTTTAGGGAGTTTGATTCCGAAATTTTTTCCAAGGTTTGGTATCACTATTTAAAGGGTTGTAAATTCGTTTTTATCATCAATCAATCAATTTTGGAATTTCTAGAATTTATTTCTATTTTTCTTATTTTCCCTCGTGGATTCGAGTTATCTCTGTGAGGAGTCCAGAGAAGCTCCGTGGATTCGGAGTACTTATCCCCTTGAGGAAGATGGTGATCGACCTCATCATGCCCATCCCTGCGTCCCCTTTGGAGGTCATATGACTAGCACCAATATGAACATATTCTTCTTGATTTTCTTGGTAAAAGATGCAGTAGATGTATATGGAGATAGTGGATACACCATTATCTAACTGGTGATGCTATCAATTCTTTTGAGTGATTAATGAGGGCTGATGGTTGGAACAAAATACTTTCTGCACCACCTGCATTTTTGGTGGGAGGATGTGTTCAATTTTGATAGATGAAGGAAGCAGTGAGAACATAGTTTCATAGGAAATGTTAGACAAGTTGAAACTAAAAGAACACGTGCATTCATGTTCTTACTAGATTATGTGGTTCAAGAAAGTGGGCTAAAGTCTCTATTAAGTTAGGGTGCTTAGTATCCTTCTCCATCTAATCTAAGTACAAGGATGAGGTGCGGAGTGTTGTAGTAATTAATAATTATGGATGCACCCATTTTGCTAGTCAAAACATGTTTGTGGGACCGAGATATGGTGCATTTCGGCTTGGGCTAACACCTATTCTTCCATTGAGGACAATGTTAATATCATGTTGCACCCGAAGAATTAGCTTTAATACCCAAATTTAATAAGGAAGAGGGGTAGAAGTTGTCAGGCATCCAAAAGTAAGAAAGATGAAAGAGCGGAAGCAAAATGAGAAGATCATTGATAGCAAACCAAATTTCTGAGAACTTATGACTTATGAATGAACATTGTTGAGAGAAGATGTATAAAAAAGGAACTTGGTTATGGTTGACCTCCGTAAAGAAAAGTTTTTAGAGGAGCTCATAAGAAACTCAAGTCTAAGAACATTCGGCCATGCCGAGTCAAGAGGAAGTTCGTGGCAATGCCTGTGAGATCGGGTTGCCAAATGGCTTGGATATTTCACCGACTTTCAACATGGTTGATTTGTTAGGTGCTTGACATGTAAGATGAAGTTATTGCTGATATGGGCAAGCAATTGAATAAAAAAAGAAAGAAAGAGTGAAGTTGAACACATGTCATGCATGAGGACTACCGACACTCGAAAAGGCTAATACAAGTGATACTCGGTGAAATGGAAGAACAAATCTCTTATTATGAAGCATGTGGATCGCGGGCAGTGAATTGAAAAGATTGAACCTGAACTTCTAATGCTTGTATCAAGCATTTAACTCGTCAGAGTCAAGTTCTTTCTAACTCGGGGGGAATGACATAGGCCCAAGGCCCACCATGGGCCTCAACATATGCTGAATTTTGTGTTTTTTGCTGCTAGTTTTGGCGGCTAGTTTTAGATACTATCATTTACTAATTTTGGAAGATTAGGAGTTCTGGTTTTGAGGATTTTGTAACAATTATGGGGATGATTTTCTAGATTTACTCTTACTATTTTTAAGCCATTACAAATTAGCCAAGTTTATGTAGGTAGAGTTGTTGCTATCTTAGATAGATTAGATTGGTTTGACACAATCTAATGGTCCCAAAATCTACATCAAAGATTCATAGGGATTTTAGAGTGTGTTTTTGGGGTCAATAAAAGTGGTTGTGTTAAGAGGAAGAAAGCGCGCGCGCGCGCACACACACATATTTGGAGTTTTGTGAGGTTTTATTTAAGTATTTGTAAGAAGTGAAGTAGTTTCAATTTCAATAAAGTTGTTTATCCATCTCTATTCCAATATTCTAGCATGTGTTCTTCATCCATTCCTGTGGTTCAAATATTGAGATCTCATGTATTTGATAACTGGGCTGCAGCATCTCGTTAGCTTGGTCCATTTGACCATCTCTTGGCTGGGTAGTTGTGTATGCTATGCATATTACAAATCAATTTGTTAGGCATAAGGCATTATCTTGCTTCATTGATTATGCTGCCGTTCCTTAGATTTATCAGACATTTCTGGGTTTTCTGTTCATGCGTTCCCATTACCCTTGGATTGCAACTACTGTAATGTGCCTGCTGGTGCAAATTGTGCTTGGGGGCATCAATGACTTCTCTTCTACTTTGGGCTTCTCTTATTTATGTAAACATGCAGTGATATGGAAAATTTTGACATTCTATCATAATGATGCAATTCATTCTCCATATATGTCTCTAAGCTTGTCAATTGTGCAAAACTCAAAAACATCGGCATCTCAAATAAAAAAGGAACCAACATGCGCATGCCCTCACCCCCTCCCCACCAAAAAAGAGGATACAAGAAAAGAAAAAAAAAAAGCAAAAAATGGAACCATCCCTAGTAACTGTCAATGTCCATTATATGAAGATCTAGTTCCTGATCCTTACTCCACTGCACGCCCATGCACACAATTTTATAGAAAGCCAAATTTCGTGTTTATTCTCAAGAATGAAATGTATGCATGTTGGGAATAAATTAAAAAAGACTAAACTTTCCCTTAGGCCACCACATCATTGTCATCGTCGTCATCGCCATCGTCATCATCATCCTAGCCATGCCCAGCTGTGTAGGGTTAATCAATCCTATCCGAGGCCCTATCCTCGGTAAATGTGCAAAACTTCAGTTCACTTCACACCACCTAATCCAAGTCCATTTAGGCCTTCCTTTCTTCCTCCTTTCAGGCCATTCAAACCTAAGTAATGTTCCCTCATTACCAGAGCCGTCTCTGGTCTATGTTACACATGGAAAAAACCATCACAATCTATTCTCCATCATTCTCTCTCAATAGAGCTGCTCCTTGGCTGCTCCAAATGACTTTGTTCTTAATTTTTTTTCTTCCTAGCCTTGCCACACATCCATCTCAAACTCCTCCCGTTTGCAACACTCAAATCTCCTGTTAGCAACACCCAAATCTCTGCTCATGCTGCTTTCTAATTGCCCACCTGCCCCTAATAGCATAGCTAAACAACCGTCTTATAAAAAAATCCCTTAAGTTTCATAGGCATTCAGCGATGGCACAAGACTCTAGACTCCGGAGGCACTTCTCCACTTCATCGACCTAACTCTAAAGTTTTCCCTTAGCCCAGTACAATGACACGAATATTTTAGTTTTTTGATTTACTGCAGTCAATGATAAAGCAATGATGCAATCAGAAATAGTAACTGTATTTCACTTATGGGGTTCTTGGTGACTCTCCTGATTGATTCTTCTTATGACTTTTGTCCCATAGCTTTATGAAAATCCGTCTAAAAAGAGATATTGTTCTTGGAGAATAGTTTTTTCAATGTACAAATGAAATTTTCAATGTGAAATATTCATAACACGTTTCTATTCGTGTTCTTGCATCAAATCATCTATATAGTGTGCCACTTCTCCTTCCAGGTCGCTCGCTGTCAGCTTTGGGGAAGAAAGATGATGCACTTCTTGTATGGGAGCAGGGTTATGGAAATGCTGTGCGTCAATCAGCAGATTTGAAGCAATTGCTGGAGCTGGAAGAGCTACTGGCTGGTGCTAAACAGAACAAAACTATTATTTGTGATGACCATGCCATGGAGTCCTCGAGCATAACTACATCTGCTTCTGATTCCGGGTCTGAAATTCACAGTAAATCAATTAATGGGCATGAAATCCGCCGCAAATCAAGGGATGACCTTGCTATGGAGTCCTCGAGCATAACTACATCTGCTTCTGATTCTGGGTCTGAAGTTCACAGGAAATCAACTGATAGACGTGAAATCCGGAGCAAATCAAGGGATACAGCTGAAATACGCAACAAATCAAGTAATGGAGCTATAATAAATAAAAAGGTTTTTGTTACAAGTACTTCAAAGACCAAGTCAATAAGCTTGGATTTCCGATTATCACGAGGAATAGCACAGGTATAACTGTACTTCTATGAACGGTACCTTGAATTACCTCAACGTTATGTGATATGCTTAAAGATAAAAAATTCAGAGTGATACAAGAGTAGAGCTTACACATTCTTTATCTATTACTTCAAAGATGATCAAAATGTAATTGGGACAGAAATCACTTCACTGAAGGAACTGGTTCTTGAAAGTTAGTCTTTTATGTTGCAATGTGCTGCTGGTAAAGTTTTCCATAGGTTGTTGGTTCATGTTAGGCTTCTCAGGGCCTGTTTGTTTTACCCATGACCACAATAATGTTAAGGACATGGGCAATGATTACAAATTACTTTATCTGTCTCTTGACACCAACTTCATTTGACCGCAATGATGGCAATTTTACATTTTTTCAATGTCAAATCATTATCAAAATAAACTGATGTTGCCGTTTGGAGGGAGATTTTTACAATAGTTACATGAAAAAGTGCAATGATTACAAATTACTTGTCTGCCGAGTACATCTGCATTTGACTGACCACTCCTGTGTTTGGTTTGGCAGTGATAAAACAGTAATGATGACATAATTACTTTACATTACCAGGGAAATGGGCAAAACAAACAGTCCCTTAATGTTTTTCACTCATTCAACGTAAATCATCAAAACTTGTTAAAGTGCTGGTTATATACCTAATTCAAAAACTTGAAACCTCCAGCCAGGTCAGGCCAACTCGAAAACTGGACCATTTCTTTTCTTCACTGGACTTGGTATTTCGTTAGTTACATTTAAAATACTAAAGGAGTAATAAATATTTAAATTGGTCACCCTTCAAAAATAATTAATATTTAAATTGGTTATCTTTGCAGTTGACTGGTAAGCATGCTGTAATGCGCTGGGTGTCTGGTACTGGAGGTCGTTTCCATCCTTGGACGTAAGATCAATAAGTGGCCTATTATGTATTTGGGCCTTTTGCTTGTTGCTCATCCCCAGTTTATTTTGTTTCGGAATCTTATTGTTGGGAAATCTGAGTAAAGATTGACATCTTGAAATCAAAGCTTTATATATTTTTGGGGGAAGAATCATGGTTATCAACCAATCTCTGGCGATTCTTTTGCTTTCTTATCTCTACATGTTTCGGATTCCGAGTTAGGTGACTGGAAGTTTAGAAAGGATTTAGAGTTTAGAATTTTGAGTTAGGTGACTGGGAGGTTACAAAGGATTTAGAGTTTAGAATTTTGAGTTAGGTGACTGGAAGATTAGAAAGGATTTAAAGGAATTTCTTATGGCGGGAGGGTAGTAAGATGTTAGCATCATTTGGTTAAATGAACTGATGTTCAGAAATCAAAGAAACAAGGTAGTTTGGGTATTGGTAGGATTAAACAGAGTCGTCGGGCTCTACTTGCAAAGCTGTGGTGGCATTTTGCTTTTGAAAAGGAGGTATTGTGGAGTATGCTTATTCGTAGTAAATATGACATCAAGGAGAGAGGCTGGGTGTCGGGTGATGGGAGAGGTGTGGTGGGGGTCGAAGGTGTGAAAAGAAATTGCCAGGATGAGAGAGGTATCTAATAGTATGGAATGATCAGTTAAGGAGGGTGTGTGGTTAGTTTCTAGTAGGAACATGGTTGGCAAATTGAACATTCGGTGTGTGCATTTCCTCAAATATATAGGGTGGCAAGTCAAAAGGAGGCTCAGGTGAAGGATTGCTAGGAGATTTGGGGGGAAGATCAGAATATTTTTTTTGTTAAAAATCTAAAAGAGGAGTTCGTGTCAACTATGAATCTCATGCTAGGCTTGAAGAAGTTTTTATCATTGTAGATAGGGAGTAAAAAGGCTTTGGAAGTGGATGTTGAAGGGTGAGTTCTCAAACTCCTTTTTTCTTGTGAGTTGTTAAGGGATAATGTTCCTCCTTTTAGTTTAGAACTTACTCTCCTAAGGGTATCAACCTCTTCTTCTTCTTAGATCGTGATTGCTGAAATTTTTTTCACTATGGATCATCTTAAAAGCTGACATCACTAGCTCCCGAGAATCTATTTCATGTGCAAAGAGCCAGAGGAGTCAGTTGATCATTCATATTTGTAGCGTAAAGTAGCTTTAGGAATTTTAGGGGAATTTCTTTTTGTTTTCACCTCTTGGATGTTTGTTAGTTTCTTCAAGATGGAGTGCTTAACATTTTAAAAGAGTTTTTTATTTTTTATTGCCATATAACCCCTATTTTTTCTGACAATTCTTGACATTTATCAGTTTTTTCAAGAGGGAGTGGCTAGAATTTTTAAGTTTTTTATTTTTATTTATAGCATTTTTATTTTTACTTATTTTTTATTTTTTACTTTTTATAGCCCCTTTGTTTTTCCCCCCCTCCATATATCCCCTATTTTTTCTGATAATTCTTGACATTTGTCGGTTTTTTTCAAGAGGGAGTGGCTGGAATTTTGAAGTTTTTAAAATTTTTTTTTTATTTTTTTTATTTTTTATAGCCCCCTCTATTTTTTTTTTTCTTCAACATTTGTAGATTTCCACTTGTAGTTTTGCAATTTTCATATTCCCTCAATACTATTTCTTGACGACTGTGATGGCCATCATGTTATATGTTGATGGCACGTTTTTGTTGATGTGAAATGACTAGAACACCCTCGTAGGTGAAATGACCCCACTGCCACTCCCCTCGAAATCACCACCTTGCCCATCTCACCTCCACCTCCATCATTGAATCCCCCACCAACACTACCATTTGAGTTCGCCGTTGCCTCCATCACCATTGCCAAAACCACCACTAGCATCCACACCACCGTCCATGCCTCCATCGCTTCCCTATTGAACCCACCACCTTCCACTTGCCCTGTCACCTTGCCAAACACCACTTCCTTGCTTCACAAAATAAGTACCAACTAATGAATACCGTCAACCACTTGGTGGGCGATGATTTTTTTTTTTTTTTTTAAATATTCTAAGTTACCTCACTCGGCTCCTTGGAAATTTGATCAAACACCAAGTGTGCAAACCGAAAGTTCCCAATACTCAGAAACAACCTCACGAGCCAATTTTGCAAAAAACACATTCGAATCTAGTCCAAGCTATAGAACCTGCCCTTGAATGACCGTCTTCCCTAGTACCCCCTAATTCAGTGTAAGCATTCAGTACAAAACGAACCTTTAATTTTTCCGAAATGATGCCCCTCTCCAACATCGGCTTCATCATCATCATCTAAGCCTTGTCCTAACTAATTGGGTCGGATACATGAATCATTTTCCACCATTCCACTCTTTCAAGATTGTCTTTTCTTAGTACCCCCACCCATGTCTTTCTGTGCGCACTCATAACTGGCATATTTCTTAAACTCCGTTGCACATGATCAAACCATCTAAGTCTACTTTTCCTCATCTCCACTTTACAACACCAACTTATACAATTCAAAGCCAATTTGAGGGGTAGTGCTCTTAGAATAGGCCCTGATCATGGTGCTTCAGATGAAGGTGTTTAGAGGGGTTTCAGAGCAGTTGAAGAGGAGGTGGGTGTAGCCGAGATTGCCGTTGGGGGAGAGAGTGTTGAATATGAGGAGGGTAGTTGTGGGGAGACGGTCTTGAACTTGGTGGCAATGAACATCTGGATAGTCTTCACCGTAGGGCTCTCACTCTCCCTAATATTTGCTTGATGTTCATGGGGAACGTGGAATCGATCAACCATCTCTTTATTCATTGCAACTTTGTTTGGAAAGTGTGGGATTTCTTCCTTCAAGAGGCTAACAATATGTGGTTAATGCCAGAATCGGTGGAGAATCTCATGTGGGTGTGGCAGGTGGGGATGGTGGGAAAGCGTGGAAAAAGATCTGGAGGCTCCTTTGCTATCTTTCGGATTATTTGGAAAGAGAGAAATGAGCGGTGTTTTAAGGGTGGTAAATCCTCGGGAGACGGGGTTATTAGGGTTGTCATTGGCCTCATTAGTAGGGGTGTCAATGGGCCGCGCTCGGGCTTGAAAAATCAGAATTTTGAAAGACCCGGTCCGAAGCAGTTCAAAATCCAGGCTGAGACCTACCCCAGGCCCAACCCATTTATGACCCTACTCATTAGGTGTTGGATCCCTCGTGAGTCTACTCCTATGGCTGTTCTTTCTTTGCCTGTTTAGCGGCATTTGTGTAGCTTTGTATTCTTTTCCCACCTTTTGGTGGGCTTTTCAATAAATTGTTGTTTTTTTTTAAACGTTCAATAAATTGTTGTTATGTCTAAAAAAATAAAATAAAAAATCAGGTAGGCGTGGAGCTGCTTGAGCTCTTGCATGGAAGGAGTAGAGTTCAAGAAGGGAGAGTGTAGGGTCCTTGAAATGGAGGGTGGTGTTGGTGGGATTGCAGTGGGGTTTGTTGTGGGTTAGGAGAGTGAGAGAGGATGGGAAGGAAGGAGAGAATATCAAGGATGCGTTGTTTGGCAGGAGTAGCGATGGAGGTGTAGGTGGTCGTTTTGTGGCGCTGGCGTTGGATGGAAACTTGGTGGTGTTGGATTTAGCAATTGAGGTGGTGGGATGGGTAGTGGCGATGACATAGGTGGTGGGTTTGGGGGGCAAGTGTTTGTGGGGTCGTTTTGGTCATTTCACTCAAGAGGATGTTTTGGTCATTTCACATCCGCAAAAATGCGTCGTTAACAGATAATGAAATGGCCGTCACGACGAAGGGCTAACAAGCCTTGCCAGGAAACTGTGGTGAAGGAATATGGAAATCGCAAGACTATTAGGTGTATTTGCAAATATTAGAAAGCAGAGGGGCTATATGAAAAAAAACTCTTTTTATAACTTGGTAGGGGGATCCATTCAAAGAAAAGATGCAATATTCTTTAGCAACAACAAGAGGAGATTAAGTGGACACAATGGTCTAGAGCAACATGGCTTAAAGAGATTAGAATAAGAAAAAATTTCATGACATTGCTCTTGCTCGTGCTAGGATTAATAAGATTTAGTGTGTTGGTGGATGGTAAAAGGGTCAAAGAAGAATCTTAGATTTGTGGTACAATAGTTCAGTTTTGTAAGAACTTGCTAACAAGTGAGAGGTGGGAGCAGCTGCAGCTCAATAATTTGTCATTCGACCAAATCTTTGCAGTGGAGGCCGAATCTCTAGAAAGGCTATTCTTTGAGGAGGAACTCAAAGTAGTGGTGGAAGCCTTAGATAGGGACAAGTCTAGGGTCTGGATGGTTTTCCTATGGTATTCTTCCATTTTTTTTTTTTTTTTGGGAATCGGTGAAGGGTGCTTTTGGTAAATTTTATAGCTGAGTTTGTTGAAAGAGGTCGTCTATTGTTGGAGTGAGGTGCTTCCTTTATAGTAATTATTCCAAAGAAAGGGGCTGAATGGTTGTGAGACTTCAGGCCAATTAGCCTTATTAGGGGCCCGTGCAAGATCCTAGCTAAAATTTTGGTTGTGAAGTTTTGAGTGGTTCTAGTGAACGTAATTTCGAATGTCTAAGCTCTAAGGTATGTTTGTTGTCGGAAGACAAATCCTGGATATTGCTCAAATTGCTCTCTAACGCATTGGTTTGTGTTATAGGAAAGGAAAAGGGCATCATCTGCAAGTTGGATATTAAGAGATTAAGAGAGCATACAACCATGTCGACTGGGACTTCCTTGACTATATACTGAGGCATTTGGGATGTGGGCAGAGATGGAGGTGGATTCAAGACTATATGTCAGCCAAGTTATCTATGTTGGTTAACGGGTCCCATAAAGGTTTTTTTAAGCCTTTGAGAGGTCCCTGGTAGGGGGATCCGCCTTCTCCTTGTTCATGGTGGTAGCGGAAGTGGTCAATAAGATGTTAGATAGAAGCAGTGTTCGAAGTATCGATATCGCTACAAGTTTCGCTGGCCAGGGATATGGAAACAATATCGATATTGTCAATAATATTGGTGATAATAGGAAATGCGGGGAAACATGGGAAAAACGGTGGAAATTTTCAGTGAAACATCAGGAGATGTTAAAATGGACATATTTGCATATTTAGAAATAAACAAATTGTAAAAAGAATGCATACATAACAAGTTTCCATTTAATGGGGCTTTAAAAGCATGTGTTGTTGTAAGGAATCAGTACAACTATCCCATCCGACCTATTTAACCATCCAACCTTCCATCCAAGCATCCATCAATATTGCAAAATATCAACAACACGTGATATTTCACCAAGAAATCACCAACAAGTGGAAAGGAAACGAAAGATTGTGGTCTCAATATCGCATATGTTGCGAATTGTGATATCGATAATATCGAGATATTATCAATATTATCAATGACAAATTGAACACTACATACAACCATGTGCCCATTAATTAAAAAAATAAAATAATAAAAATAATAATAAAATAAAAAATTGAAATAAAAATTTACTATTGAAATATCGTCGATACACTTATGATACAAGCATTACCTAGAATTTACATAGTTAAAAATATTGGCGATACATTGGCGATATTGATGCAGAATTTACATAATTGAAAATATTGACGATTACATTAGTGATATTGATACGTTGCCGATACTTAGAGATACATTGCTAATATTTGGAATTTTTGTTACTACCAGCATTATCGGTATCGCTACTAGTGTTATCGGTATCGCTAAGCTGGAGATAAAGATAATATCGGAGATATTTCGATAATATCAGAGATAATTCAAACACTGGATAGAAGTCAATTTGTTGGTCTCATTAGCCAATTTAGGTTGGAGAATGCAGAGTTTTAGATTTCTCACCCATAGTTTGCCAATGACATCATCCTATTATGTGATGTAGAAGAATATGGTGGATAACTTGAGGAAAATTGTGAGATGCTTTGAAATGGTGTCGGCCTTTATGGTCAATATCCATAAAGGTGGCGAGGTTAGCGGAGTTATTTGGGTGTCGTGCAATGGATATGGCATTAAGAGTTTTGAGAAGCTGATTTTGGCTCATGGTGGTAGGGTGAAGACCAAAACCTTGCCAAGTACTCGTGGGCATAAAGAAGGGACAAATTGACACAGGACAATTAACCACTTGCTCTAAAAGCTCGAACTATTAGAGCATGACGATCAATCCCTTTATCTCATAGCCCAAGCGCCACATCTCATGGGTTAGGATCTCGGTCGAACCCTCCTCGTGGGCCCCAAATCACATGGGTATCGCCTCACACGGGTCGGGCCCGCCTCACACGAGCCACCTGCTTCACACGGGCCGCCCACCCCGAGTGTGCCCCTGCATCCCACAGGCAACCCCACTCGAGCCTGGTGTGAAAATGCCCCATGCATTGCAAACTAAGGGGCCTAAGACTTAAGACTAGCCTAAAATACTAATGTTATGACAAAGGAAAAGTGACTCAACTTTTTTTTTTTTTTTTTTTAAGGCAACAGACGAAAATGCATTAAATGAAAAGAAGATACAAAAGAAGAGAAAGAAACAAAGATAGCAAAAACAAACCAAAGACCTAAGGACCGACTGCTGAGGTAGCAAAAGAACCTAAGGGCCCAAAAAGCTAAAATCCACTACTTTCATAATATTAACATTAGCAGCCCATTCAATTAACAAACGCTTGGCCCTAGACCCAACACACTTAGAAGAAGAAGAAGAGTTGTTGAAGCATCTGTTGTTCCTTTCTTCCCACACGGCCCACCAGATGGCAAGAATGGCCATTCGCCAAAGAGAGGACTTCAACTTCCCTAACTTAAGACCATTCCAAGCAACTATCAGCTCTGCGGCTGTGAGTGGAGAACACCAGCTGACTGAAAAGGCATGGCAGAAGTCTTCAATAATGGATGATATAAACTGACAGTGAACCAACAGGTGATTTACCGACTCCGCCTGGCACATACAATTTATACAAATATTGGTGATCGACATTCCTCTCTTGGCCAAGTTATCGATGGTTAGAATTCTATTGCGCCCCACCAACCACCCGAAATAAATAACTTTAGGCGGAACTTGAACCTTCCAAATACACGACGTGGCGACATGTTGATCCTGGTTTGGAGGATAAATCTTCCTATATGAAGATTTAATAGAGAAAGCACCAGATTTCTCGAGGGGCCAAGTAATGCGATCGGACATGTCAGGAAAGATGGTAGAGTGCTGGACATACTCCAGGAGAGTCACATACTCAATAGCTTCATTTTCAGAAAGACTACGAACGCATCTGATATCCCAGACCGAGATTCCTAACAAGACAGAGCAGCAGCTATTTATGAAAACATCCTTGTTAGGGGAGATTCGGTATATCAGGGAAAAGAGAATTCTAAGAGGGGAATCCTCGAGCCAGATATCCTTCCAAAAATGAATGGACGAGCCATTGCCCATCACATAGGAAACAGAATTAATGATCGAAGGACTGATCTTGAGGATGCCACGCCAGATGTGAGAAGCCTTATAGTACGAGGACTTCCTCAGCCACCAACCGCCCTGAGAAGCACCATATTTCCCTGTGATTGTCGTGGCCCATAGCGCATCCTTAGCAGTTGCAAATCTCCAAACCCATTTCCCCAAGAGAGATGGAGGTTCTTGACATTAGCCCCCCCCCCTCGCTGAAAACTTTGCAGACCTCTTTCCAATCCAGCAAGTGAAATTTATGCTGGTTTTCCTTCCCAAACCAAAGGAAGTCTCTTCTAATTTTCTCCATACGCTTGAGGACCGAGCCGGGACATCTGAACAGCGTCATGAAATATAGGGGGAGGCTGGACATGGCAGATTTGATCAACGTCAGGTGGCTGCCCAAGGAAAGATACCTGCATTTCCAAGAGGCCAGGAATTCCCACATTTGCGTTGGCGGGGCACCCACATAAAGCGGAAGACCAACAAAAACAGTTGGGAACGAGTCAACCCAGCAACCCAAAGAATCGGCAAACTTTTGAATAAAGGGAAGAGGGGTATTAATACCAAGAAGCTTCGACTTTTTCATATTAATCCGAAGACCCGAAACTGCTTCAAAGCAACGAAGAGTAGTTAAGAGGTTGTCGATTTTTTCTTGTGATGCCTTAGAGAATATGAGGGTGCCATCCGCAAACTGAATGTGGGTGAGCGGGTCAGACAGACCTGGCATCCGAATGCCACGCAGAATATTATTTTGCTCTCCTGTCTTCAGCATAAGCGACAGAGCTTCGGCAACGATAAGGAACAAGAAGGGGGAGAGGGGATCACCCTGTTTGATACCGCCCGAGCTTTTAAAAAGGTCTTTGGGGGACCCATTCAGAATAATCGAGAAGTGGGCAGAACCAACACAGGCAGCAATCCATTGCCTCCATTTAAACCTGAATCCCATCCGGCCTAAAATATAGAGAAGGAACTCCCAATCAATATGATCATAGGCCTTAGCTAAATCCAGTTTACAGAAAATTCCTTGAGATTTTGACCTGTGGCACGAGTGGAGAACCTCGTTGGCAATAAGGGCACCATTCGTGATTTGTCTACCTTGGATGAAAGCCGATTGGTTAGGCGAGATAAGATTATCAATGACCTTGGATAGCCGCATCGAGAGCACTTTAGAGAGGATTTTGTAGGGGCCACCGATCAGACTGATTGGTCTGTATTCAGAGAAAGACGCAGCACCCGAAACCTTAGAGATTAGGGAGATAAAAGTGGCACCCAAACCCTTCGATAATCTGCCTCGTAGATAAAATTCATGAAAGAACCGAACAATGTCATGACGGATAGTATCCCAAAATTGCTGATAAAATGAAAGCGGAAACCCATCCAGCCCCGGAGATTTGTCACCACCCAGCGCATCTATGGCTACCTTGATCTCTTCTTCCGAAAAAGGTGATTCGAGAATGGAAGCTTCTCCTTCTTTCAATCTGTTGAAATCGAGATAGTCCAGCCGAGGGCGAGTCCAACTGTCTGACGATAGGAGGGCTGAAAAGTGTGATATGGCGAGCTCCTCGATCTCCTTCCTATCCTCGATTCTTTTCCCGTTCTCAGAAATACTGAAGATGGTCTTCACCCTTGTGTGCATATTTGCCATGGAGTGGAAATACTTTGTATTTTATCCCCCTCCGCAATCCATTTCTCACGAGATTTAATCCTCAAGAAAGCTTCTTCTTCTAGGGCTTTGTTCGACAGGATCTGGAGATATCGATGCATCTGGATAAAAATTGTTTGGGCCACGGGATTCCTTCGAAGTCAGAGTCCAATTTCTGAAGTTCGGTGAGGAGCGTATCAGTTTCAAATTCCTGTTTAGTAGCTTCCTCCTGTCGCCATTTCTCGATCTTAGATTTGAGGAGGTGAAGTTTACCAAGAAGAATATGACCCGCAAAACATCCACTTGAAAAGAGGCCCACTAGTCAGTAACCTTTTGCCGAAACCCGAAAGCCCTCGATCTGTAGCCAAGCGGAGTTGAACTTGAGAGGCTTCGGACCCCAGTTTTGAGCGTCCATACTGAGGAGAATGGGGCAATGGTCAGACGTAGTGCGCGGAAGGGCCAATTGATAGGAGGCCGGAAAGATATCGAGCCAGTCCGAGGAGACAATAAATCTATCCATAGACTAACCTAGACGCTGCAATATGTAAACATAGACTCTTGCAATGAATTCACTAACAAGACCCTAGGTGTGATGAATGTGCTGACCCTACATTTACTTGTGCTAAAACCCTATGCTCTAATAGTAAAATTTGATGCAAGATGTGTGATCTAACCATTTGGATGTAGAAGATTATTAAAGGATTAATCAAAATAAGTTAAATATAATGTGCCGTTCTACCATGATTAAAAGAGTTCCCAATAGATAATAAAATTCAGATTTATGTTCAATCACAATCCCACAGAGGCATAAACCACATAAGCATGAAAATCTAAGGCCTAATGAGAGACTGGAACTCTCATATTAGCATAGGTACAGTTCTAATTCAATGGGCAGATTTGTGCAATTCTAAGGTTAGAACGTTGGGGATTTTAAAGGTTATTTGGGGTTAGGGTTTTACCAAATCAAAGAAGGGGAAAGAGGGTGTACGGTTGTCCATACAGTCGTCCCTACGGTCCGTACGGATAGGGGCAGACCGTACACTCTTTGGTTTTGATTGATTAGGCCTAGTTTATGGTTATAGGATGATGGGAAGTAAGATTGTGGAGCATGTTGAAGGGTAAGGAAGATTTTGGTTATAAAGTAGAGAAATAGAAAAGGTGTGAAAAAAAATACGTTTTAGAGAAGAATAAGATAGAGATGAAGAGGATAACTAGGCTTCACAGCTTTGGATTCACACCAAGCGTCTCTTTTCACAAGAGAATCTCAAATCACATGAGAAAAAAGGCTTTTCTAGCAAAAGAGTCTTTTTTTTTTTTTTTCCATTCCATAATAATGTACTAGGGCTGGACGTCCCCCCTTATACAGTCTCAATGAATGTGTTTTTACAAAAATACCCCTCAATAAAAACACACCTCACGTCCCATGATGCAATAAGCTGAAAATAACTCGTTCTAAACTATAAATAACCATAAAAAACATAAAATTACTAATGATCAAAGTGATCAAGGATCACGACAATCCAACCGCCCGATCGAAGAATCCACAAGATCCAACAGCCCGATCGTCGTGTCCTCGCGATCCGATGGTCAAAACTCCTCAAATAAGCAGCCCACATGCATATTTTTAGTGTAGGGTCTTCGAAGGTGCACAAGCATACATGTGGGGTCTTCAAGTCCTTAGTGCGGCCCACCCGGGCCCACGTACAAGTCATTGAGCCAAAGTGAAGGCTGGGCCGATCTCCTTTGGTATAATTCTAAATGGTCGGATGTCCTTATCACAATTACTCTTTTATTCCCAATTTGATATTTTCGATGCCAGATCTGTTTTTTTTTAGAGCAACAATTTTATTGATAAGTCACAAAAGCGGGCAAATAATACAATCTCCAACCAACCAAATCAAGAAAGGGAGCCGCCAGTTGCGGCCTTTACATAAACTTCCCAACTAGGCATTAAATTTTTAACTTTGTATGCTACCTCCCCTGTACACACATTCTCATTCCTAAAACATCCCCCATTCTGCGCTCCACAAATCACCTAGCAAACACCCATTTAAAGTAGACACCATTTAGCCTTCCTAGATTTGCCAACTCCCCCTCCATGCCATGTGCATATCAATTTGCTAACAAACTTGGGCATATAACCCAAGCGATTTGCATATTGTTGAAGAAGTGGTTCCAAATTGAGCGAGCGAAGTGGCAATGGATAAAAAAGTGGTCAATAGACTCCCTATCTCCCATGCACATGAGACAGATATTCGAAATGCCCAACGATCTCCTCAATAGGTTGTCCACCGTGAGAACTCTACCCCCACCAAGGAGCCAAACGAAGACAACCACCCTAGGAGGAGCGCCATAGAACCAAAAATGAAGAGGATGGGGCGGCCCGACTAAGAAGGAATCTCTGAAACCACTAGAAATAGTCTTCACCATAAACTTCCCCAATCGGTGTTGCAACCAATACATGGAGTCTTCTTTGGTAATTGCCGGCCTAACACTGTTGAGAAGGTTCAAGAGATTGATGTACTTGTCTAACTCACCATCCTGCAAGTTCCTTCACCAAGGTGGAGACAAAACAACTAAATCCTCAACTATAGAAAGGCACTTCGCCACTGTGACAAATCTGTCGAGAGCGAGACGAGCGATCCTTGGGAACAAAGATTGAAGCACTTGCTTGTTACACCAAGGATCCATCCAAAAGCGAATCCGATTGTCTCTATGAAGCCTGAAGGAAATCCCCTGTCCAACCAAATGCTCGGTGTTTGCTATCGCCTTCCAAATTGCTGACGTTCTATATAGCGAACGATGCCTCATGAACCAACCGCCGTCTTGCGTACCATATTTTCTTGCTATCACCTACCTCCAAAGTCCGCCTTTCTCCACCCCAAACCGCCAAATCCATTTACCGAGTAGGGCCACATTCATATTCCCCAAAGATTTAATGCCAGCCCCGCCTTGAATAATAGGTTTACAAACCTCATCCCACCTTAGAAGATGAAACTTTCTTTTTGCACCATCTCCTTCCTATAGGAAATATCTTCTCAACTTGTCTAGCTTGTCGAGCACTGACTTGGGGCACTTGAACAAGGAAAGGAAATAAATAGGCATATTAGAGTAACCCGTCTTTAAGAAGGTTAAACGACCCCCCATAGACATACATTTGTATTTCCGTGTTCCCAATTTCCTTTTGATACTTTAAATCACCCTATCCTATAGATACTTGTGTGGTTTCCCAATGCATAAAGGCAACCCCAGATATGTAGAGGGAAAGGCTCCTATCTTGCAGCCGAAGATGGTCATGAAACGAAGGTGGTTGGGCTCATCTACATTCACCCCAAGCATTTCCGACTTAGCCACATTAATTTTCAACCCCGATATAGCTTTGAAACAAACCAGAATTTTTCGAGGATTATCTACCGAGTCCTCCTTAGCTTCACAAAACAAAAGCATGTCATCCGCATATTGGAGATGAGAAATCTGTTTGTTGACCCTTGGGATATCAAATCCTCTAAACAAACCATTCGCAACACCCTTGTCAAGCATCCCACTAAGAGCCTCCACCACCAACACAAATAAGTAAGGTGAGAGCGGGTGTCCCTGCCTCAACCGCCTTGAAGAACGCATTCGGAGCGCCATTAACTAAAATAGATAATGAAGCGGAACATCACCTCCATTTCTTTCCAAAACCCAGCCGATCAAGTATGTAATTAAAAAAAATCCCAATTCACATGGTCATAAGCTTTTTCGATATCCAATTTGCAAACTAGACCTATTTTCTTTTCCTTGTATTTAGAGTCAATCCATTCATGAGCCACTAGAGCACTGTTTAGGATTTGCCTACCTGCCACAAAAGCCCCTTGATTTTCAGAAATAATACTAGACAAAGTGGCCCTAAACCTGGAAGCAAGAATCTTAGCCAGGATCTTGTAAGGGCTCCCAATTAAACTAATTGGCATGAAGTCTTTTAAATTGTCTGCCCCTTCCACTTTGGGGATAAGTGCAATAAAGGAGGCTCCTAACTCAATGGAAAGGCGACTTCTTTCCCAAAATTCTGCAAGGAAGTCCATAATATCCGCCTTTAGAATGTTCCAAAATCTTTGAAAGAAAAGAATTGGGAATCCATCGGGGCCAGGCACTTTGTCCCCACACATTGATCCAATGACTGCTTTCACATCTTCTTCCGAGAACGACTTCTCTAGATCAGACGCATCATTTATAGAAATCCTGGTGAAGACTAAGTTGTCCAACTGAGGCCTAATCCATTGCTCTTCTGAAAGTAAAGACCTGTAGTAAGATACAATAGCATTGCAAATCTTTTCCTTTTCGGAACGCCATCAACCAAAAGAGAGGAAATCCTGTTAACCCGAGCTCTAGCATTGGCAATACTATGCCAGATCTGTTAACAACTTTCAAAGAAATTCGGTTCACAACTGTTCATATGGTTTACTGTTTTTGGAAAAAAAAAAGTACAACACTTTTTTATTATTGATATTGAGGGTTGAAATGGCCGCACCAGCATCCAACGTTTATACTTGGCCATTTTTTCATTCTTTGGATATTTTTAGAGTCAATATCTTTTCTATATTTGAAAGTTTCATCTTTGAACCTTTTTGCGACTTGGACATTTCTCATCCTGTTGACCTTGGTTGTTAGATCTTTTGGTAATTTGATTTGGGATGGAGTTATTTCAGATATCAGCTTAGGTGCCATTTGGTAAACTGAAAAATAAGGTCTGAAAATTAATTTAAGTACTTGAAAACTTATAGGGCTGAATTTTAGTACCTGTAAGTTCTGAAAAATCTGTTTGGTAATTTATATGAAAAAAGTCCTGATATCTGAAATTAAGTGCTTTTTTCACAAAAATATATTTGGTAAGCACAAACCATAAATGTCTGTAAATTGGCAATTTGTCATATTTGCCCCTATCGTCTCAATTTCTATCTTTTGCAGAGTATGAGACACAATATGTTATTGCCATGCCACCAAATTTGGCATACCTATGCCCAATTCACATATATCTCTCAAACATAATCTTTGGATTGATGGACCATATACTATATTATTCTTAATGGAATAATCATAACCTTTGATTAGTGTCCTTGAATTGGACAATTAAACATCTCATATTTAACTGATAAAGGCTGATTTGAAGATTAGGATAATCTAATATTTATTTATTATTATTATTATTCCATGTTCCATCCATAGTGGGCCCCATGTTAATAGCATTGTTGATCATGAAAGCCAGTGGGTGCAGCTGTACAAAAAAACCTGAGATATGAACCATACTCAGGTGGAGCATCATATAACTCCCCTAGCGAGAGATGACTCACAACACATGATGACATGGTACACTAGTAGATGTTGGGTCATTCATCCCTAGGGTCCCACCTATAACATGCTTTTGGTTTGATGACCTTAAAAAATTGTTTTGGTTTGAAAAAAGAAATTCTTGTCCTGTGAAATAAATGGGTCACACATACAAATTTTTATTTGATAGGTGTGCCACACCACCAAATTTTTATCATCCGTCATTCAACAATTGTTAGGTCAGGCAATCACAACCATCCCATCGATGGCATTCAATCACCACTTTTCCTATGTTGTGGTCCACCCAAGATTTGGATCAGCCCTTTTTTTTTTTTTTTTGTCTCATACCCTAAAATAAGTTGACAAAATGGATGGAAGGCGTGGATAAAATACATACATCATGGTGGGGCCCATAGAACACCATCATGTACAATTTATGTAACCTGAGCGTTCATGTCATCACTCGGCCATAAAAAAAAAGAGATGGCCCACCTTGATGTTTATGTGAAATCCGTGCCATCCAACCATTTTACTGGCTTACTTTTGGGTATGAGCCCAAAAAATGAGGCATATCCAAATATCAGGTGGACCACACCATAGGAAACAATGGTAATTGAATGCCCACAATTAAAACTACTTGGGGCCACAAAAGTTTTTGGATCAAGTTGATGTTTGCATTTTCCCTTCATCCATGTCTATGTGACCTACTCAAACAGGTTGGATGGGAAATAAACGTTACAATGGGCCCTAGGAGGCAGATAGAAGGCTCAAGTGGACCATACCATGAGAAGCAATGGGGATTGAAAGCTTACCGTTGAAAACTTCTTGGGGGGCACAAAATTTTTGGATGAAGATGATATTTATGTTTTCCCTTCACACGGGTCTATGTGACCTTATGAACATGTTGGATGGAAAATAAACATTATGGTGTGCCCTAGGAAGTTTTCAATGGTAGGAATTCAATCCCCACTACTTCCTGTGGTGTGGTCCCCTCGAGCCTTCAATCTGCCTCCTTTTTGGGCTCATGCCCTAAAGCGATCCATCAAAATGGATGCACGACACGATAAAATATATAAATCACAGTGGGCCCCATAGTTCCCCTACAAAACCATCCGTCTCTAGGTCATGGTGGGGGCAGTTCCCAATCCGTGCTTGACAATCCGCGTCTGCAAGAGAGCGGGTGCGGTGCAACCCAGCCTTTACCCAAGACGGTGCAACCCTTACCATGGGGCCCACCTTGATGTGTTCCGTCCATCCATTTTTGCATGCCATTTAAGTGCACAAGCCCAAAAATAATGAAGATCCGAATCTAAAGTGGACCACACTATTAGAAACAATGGTGATTGAACGCCCTACCATTAAAACTTCTAAGGGGTATGTTTCTGCAATAGTTATTTAACTTGTTGATAAGATTAAAAAAACCTTGATAAAGGGAAAAAAATATCAGTTCGATCCAAAACCTATGGCCCATTAATGGTCAATCACCACTATTTCCTATGGTATGGTCCACTTGAGAATTTGATCTGCTTCATTTTTGGGATCATGCCCTAAAATGATCTGAAAAAATGGATGGACGGTGTGGATGTAGAATACACACGTCAAGGTGGGCCCATGTAAGGGTCGCACTGTCTTGGGTGAGGCCGGGGCCGCACCTAATCCACTCCCCTTCTGCAATGGACGTGGTGCAGGAAGTTTGTGGGAAGCTAGGTGGGGCCCACTGTGATGTTTGTTAGAAATGGACGCCGTCCATCTGCTTTTCGAGCTAATTTTAGGACATGCGAACAAAAACGAGGTAGATCCAAAGCTCAAGTGGGCCACACTAGAGGGAAAACAATGGTCATTCAATCCCCACTGTTTCCTTGTGGCTCACTTGAGTTTTGGATTCTCCTCATTTTTTGTTGCATGTCCTAAAATGAGTTCGCAAAATGTATGGAGGGGGTGGATTTCTCACAAATATTACAGTGGGCCCCACGTAGCTTCCTAATGCAGTACTTCCATAAAAAGGCTTTTGGCAAGAAATCCACATCCATTCCATAATACGCATTAGTACTCGCTATCACGTGGCACTGTTCCGTCAGCCCCACCATGATTTGTGTGTTAGATCCACACTGTCTATCCACTTTTTTCAGATCATTTTAGGTAATGAGCCCAAAAATGAGGTAGATCCAAAGCTCAAGTGGACCACACCACAGAAAACAGTGGGGATTGAATGCATAACATTGAAAACTTCTTGGGGCCACAGAAGTTTTGGATCAAGCTGATATTTTTGTTTTCCTTTCATCCTGGTCTGCCTGACCTTATGAACAGATTTGATGGCAAATAAACATCTTGGTGGGCCCTAGGAAGGTTTCAACGGTGGGCGTCATCATCCCCACATCTTTCTATGGTGTGGTCCACTTGAGCTTTGGGTGTGCTTCAGTTTTTGGCTCATGCCCTAAAATGGTCTAGAAAAATAGACGGACGGTGTAGATATAATGCATACGTCATGATGGGGGCCAAAGAACTTTGCCACGTAAACGCTACTTCAACCCTACGTAACCAGCCCTGCCAAAGGTTGTAGTGGGGGGACAAAGTTTCCATTTATAAAAAGTTTAATTCAAAATCACCTACTGCATTGCGCGTTAAGTATTAAGTCAGAAAGGAAGCTTAAAAAAAATCCCTTTTTTTTTTTTTTTTTTTTTTTTGAAAATTTGAATTCAGCACTTAAGTTTATGGATTTACCAAACAGTCTAAATCAGGGAAAATCACTTAAAACAGCCAATTTCAGTGTTAAGTGCTGAAAATAAGTTTTACAAAACAGGCCTAGTAAGCTATAATATCAACTTTTTTGCAGGTAAACGATGGAAGATATGATCACGCGATCTCAATCTTTGACCAGGTTATATCTTCTACATAGCTGACTGATTGTCTTCACAGTCACTAATACCTTTTCAAGTTATTGGCATTACCTAATATTATGTTGGAAACAGATTTTAAGAGAAAACCCTACGTCTCCTGAGGCATTGATTGGAAGGGGAACAGCATATGCATTTCAAAGAGAACTTGATGCTGCTATTGCTGACTTCACTAAGGTACATGTGTCCTTCTAAACCCTATACTTGTGCTATTGTTTCAGATTTATTTATACCTTAACACTAGCAGTTACAAGTGAATACTCATGTCATCTAATTCTCTTATAGGCTATAGAATCAAACCCATTAGCTGGAGAGGCATGGAAGCGACGAGGTCAAGCCCGTGCTGCCTTGGGAGAATCTGTAGAGGCAAGACTTGCTTTCCTTCATGTTTGCAGTTTAGCCTGTTATGTTGCATTGTGATGATATCATTCACCAGACATATATAAACATGTGCCTGCTAAATTTATTTATGAAATATCTTTGTTGAATTTGTTGCCTAATTTTGGTTGCCTTGAGAATTTGACCCGTCATAAACACCTTGCAACCACCTTGATCAACCTTATATGCATACCTGATATGGTCTTCTGTTGTGAGGTTAAGGGCAGCATGCTAATATTTATTCGTGTGGAGAAATTATGGATTTTTGGGGATCTTTGATTTGCTTAAGTGGGTTTCTTAATGTGGACGAAGATTAGATTTGGTGGATGATCTAGACTGTGTAGAGCTTTTAGTGTTGTTCATTTCTCTCGTAAATACCTGTTTTGAGGATGAAGACTTTAGGATTTTTTATCACTTTATGGATGGTTTTGCTCCAAGTTGGAGAAACTCCCACTTCGGCCCCTGTTTCTCTTCTTTTTCATGATTTATTCAGTATATATGTTCTGTACTCTTTTGTGGATTGGCTTGTGATGTAAATCACATGGTGTGATTTACTTCACACATGGACTCTGTGTCCATATGCATCCACACTAAAATATGCCCCCTCAAATGAGAGAGATATCGCACATGCTCAGCTTGCACACAATCTCTTGGAGATGTGACAGATGGATGCGCTTGGGAAGAATATGTGCTAGCTGATCAATAGGTTGAACAAACGGAGTACAAAGAAATCCAGACGACAATCAACCTCAATGTGTTTCGTCCTTTCATGAAAGACCAGATTGTATGAATGCAACATGATTGCCACAATGTAATTGTGTGGAGACTTCTTTACCCATGTTTTCAAGAAGAGGCTGAAGCCAAATAACCTCACATGCAGCATGAGCCATGGAACGCTATGCAGCTTCGGCAATGAGTGTGCAGCGACAGACTACTCTCGCTTTTTGAAGAGACAAGATTTCCTCCTACAATGTGCAATAACCAGTTGTGGATCTCCTATCATCAGAGTACTCTGCCTAATCCACACCAAAATGCGTGTGGATGTGAAGATGACCTTTATTGGCATGCTAAAGTCCTTTTTTCTGGAGCCAATTTCATGTAGCAGATAATTTGTAGACAGCTTGAGATGATGGGTGCATGGAGAGTGCATGAACAAATTGGCCACACTTAAAGCATTTGCAATATCTGGGTGACTGATCGTCAAATAAATCAATTTCCTGACAAGGCGCCTATACATGACTGGATTGCTAAGAACCTCTATGATGAAAACGGTGATTCAGCTCAATAGGCATAGCTGCAGGAGGTGCGCCCAACATCCCTGTTCTTGCAGAAGATCCAGGGCATGTTTTTGCTGAGATATGAACATCATTCCCAAGGAAGTAGTTTAGCAAGTCCAAATCTTTAAATTTAAAGGCCCTAGCTAGAAATATGTTCACCTTAATAATCTTGATTTCACTATCACTAGTGATGATAATGTCATCGACATAAATGACTAGAAGAGTGAAGGATGCATCAGTGCCCTTTATGAAAACCTAATGATTAAGAGCTTCTACAAAAACCAATATTAGAGAAGGCACTACTAAAATTTTCAAAGTGTGCCGTGGGAGACTGTTTGAGATCATGAAGTGTTTTCTCCAGCTTGAATATCTTCCATCTCATGCTGGATGGATGAAAACAAGGGGGAAGTAGACTTTCGTGAAGATCTGCATGGAGGAAGCTGATGGGGCGTCCAATTACAATGAGCAGCAACAAGCAAAAGAACACAAATTGAGTTTAGTTTAGTTACGGACTAAATGTTTCCTAATAATTGACATCAAACTGCGATGTAAACCCTTTTGCTATAAGATGAGCTCGGTATGTAGTAACTGATTGATTTAGATTATTCTTTAGGGTGAACACCCATTTGTAACCAACAGCTTGCTTCCCTTCAGGCAGCTTGGCTAGTTCCCATGTTCCATGTTTTTCAAGAGCAACCATTTCCTCCTCCATAGCGGATTTCCAACTAGGACCAGCTGAGGCATTTGCAACTAGAGAAGGAATGGAAACAGAGAATATGGAAAAAATGAACACCTTAAGAGAAGAAATAGATTGGTATGACACAAAATTGTTGATTAGGTGAGTGTTACATGTACGTTTGACCTTTTGAAGTGCAATTGGTAAATCTTTGAGGGTTGATCCTTGTATTTCCTCCGAGTGTACAGCTTTAGTAGGTTGTTCACCAACTCAGAAGAAACTAGACTAGGACTTACGTGATCCACCATGCCAAGAAGAGGAAGAGAATCATCACCAGGTGAGATAGCTGCAGTTGCCTATGAGGAGAAATAAGTAACATTCTCAAGAATCACATCTTTTGAGAAGTGTTTTTTTCTTCTAGTCATAGGGCAATAATTTCTATCCTTTTTGTGTGTTAATGTATCCTAGGAAAAATATCGTACAGACTGAGGATCCAACTTTTCTCTGGATGACCTAATACTTGGACAAAATAAACGTAAAAAAAATCTTTGGAGGGATACTAAGAACTGCACAATGGGTCTTAAAAGTTTGACATGATACTATTTTCAAGTAATGGGGAACCACTGGAATTTTGAATATGCTACCTTGTTCTATGCCATACCATATTGCCACATATGAACAAGAGAATTTTGAATTCTATGCCATACCACGTTGATGCAGGAGTATCGGCCAACACACTAAAAGCTCCAGAGCTGTTGCGGGAACCACTGGAATATCCATTTATCTTAGCCCTCCCAGGCAACTCGATCGAGACCTCCCCTTGGGCTACCCCGCATCTCACGAGTCCCACAGTGGGTCCCACCCTGTTGCCACCTTGCATCTCACAAGCCCCACCTTGTGGGCCTCCCTAGTGTGGAGGTGCACCCGCATCATCCACCTACACTGGTAAGGAGACTTGAACATTGGTCACTTGCTCCGATTCCAAAATTGATGCAAGAATTGCTGTAGGAATGATGAGGGGAACTTTGGCAGATAGATCTAAACTAGGGTGGGGTGGCCCATGAGGTGGGGCCTATGAAATGTAAGATGGCCACGGGGTGGGGTCCACTATGGGACATGTGAGATGTGGGGTAACCCATGGGGAGGTATTGGTTGGGTTGCCTGGGAGGGCTTGGATAAAGTGATATTCTGGTGCTTCCCCAACAACTCTGGAGCTATTGGTGCGTTGGCCGGTACTCCTTACATCAAGTGTTTGAGTCTCCTTGATGGTGTGTGTGGATGATGTAGGTGCATCTCCACATTGTGGGGGGGGTGGCCCACGAGGTGGGGCCTATGAGATGCAAGATGGCCATGAGGAGGTATTGCCTGGGAGCAATGTTTTAAATATTGACGATATCGGCCGCTATGTCCTACGATATATCTTGTATCCCACCTATACAATACGAAACGCACAGGTAGTGCCAATGTATACCACATGTTCGATCCAATGAGCATTTTCAATTTTCGATCCTCTTTTTTTTTTTTTTTTTGGTTGAAATTATGTTAAATCAGTATCAAATGGTTATAAATCCTTTGGTTCTTCATGTTTTGTATGAAAAATCATTGAGTTGGAGCTTTAATTTCAATATCCATTGGTTTTTCATGTTCTCCATGTTTGTTTGTTTTCGAAAATTGCTTCAACCAGCTATCAATTGAGACTAATTTCGAAATATTTGATGAAATGATCATCACATACACTCTAATTTCGAATTTTGAGTGTAGGCGGTTTGATTTGGGGAAAATTAGGGAAAATTCAAAATTTCCCCAATTTCTCTCAAATTGCTTGCAATGTTGCACTCCAAACATGAAATAAGCATGTATGAGGGCTGGTCTACTGATTTGTTAAGTCCTCGTCAATTTTTGGAAAATAAAAATCATTTTAATTAAAAATTATTAAAATATCATTTTTTTTTCAAAATTTCCCTTCAACCAATTGTCAATTGAGACTAATTTCAAAGTATATAGGAGTGTTTGATGAAATGATCATCACATATACTCTAAATGTTATGCATTCAATTTGAATATAGTTGCATTATTTCAGTTAGATAACGCATATCTTATGACCCTATATAAAGGAAACCTATTACGTGCACTTCTTTTTTGAGATGTTATGATTTAAAAGTGTGTATTAAGGTCTTTTTTAACAATCCTTGAAGTTTCATTAAAAAATTCAAACTTTTTCCTAATGTTTCCCCATGTTTCCCAAAAAAGTACGATAAATTACCCGATACAGACGATATGTCCCGTGCGATAACCGATACGTAACGCGATACCGATATTTCGAACACTGCCTGGGAGGGCTTGGAAAAAGGGTAATTCCGATGCTTCCTCAACAGCTTTGGAGCTTTTGGTGCATTGGCCGATATATACTCTGTAAATCATGACAAATGTACTCTTTTGCATTATCAAATCTGACTTTGAGCACTTCTTTTCATATCAAATTGAGTGTGAACCATTTTATGGATTAGTTTCATGATCAAGGGGTGCTGAAACAGTGACCCTCCAAGTTATTTGGATTATTTTCTCATGTTTTCATTTTCTTTATTTTATTTTATTTTTTTTCTTAAAATTAGAGACACGATCATTTAGTTGTAGTTTTTTCCCCCATATTTTCAAAGAATTTGGGATTTGATAAAATCCTTGTAGTAAAGGAATGGCGGAGAAAATGAGTATAGGATTCCGAAAAGAACGATGGAGAAAAGGAGTCGTGGTGCTAGGAGTCGTCTTGTGTAGTGGAAGATCGGGTGGGAAAGGTTGTCCTGATGAGGGCAGAGTTGGAGAGAGCTTGGGAGAAGAACTCAGTCACGCCAAAGAAGAAAGGGGCGATTGGATAGTAGTGAAGAGAAAGGAGCTGGACAGGGAAAAGATTGATGTGAAGTAAAAGATTGATGTTAAATTCGCTTGGGTTTTCGGTCAAGCGGGGATTGTCATGGAGGTTGTTATTTCTTGTGACTGCTATATGGGAGATTATCGAGGGTTTGCTTTCATGCGGATGAGTGAATCTCAAGAGGTAGATAAAGTGGTTGAATTGCTTAAGGCCTTGTTTGGCACCGTGGATTTGAAATATCCTGGATTATAAATCCCCTGGATTTGAAATACCCTGGATTTGAAATCCTCTGGTTGTGTTTGGCACCTTGGATTTAGAATTCCTTGTAAACCAAAAGTAGCCATGCATAGTATATTTACAGGGGTTTGAATTTAATTACTAGATCAACTTTAATATCCTAAATTAGTGTACGTATTTAATGTTTGACACAATGAGTGTAACAAGCCCGCTGAAATATTTACTTTGGTTGAAAATGATGAAATTCCAAGTCTTGGATGGGCCATGAGCATAGGATCACATCTTAAGCGACTAATCAATGGTTTTTAACCGTTGATTTACGTGGACAATGTTTGGACTACGTAGATCATCCTATTGAAGTAATTTTAGTGATGTAGGTTGATAATCTGATTGTTTTGGGATATCATCAATGGGCTATGTGCCCAATAGATTAGCAGCCTAGTGACACACATGCGACTCATGGGAGGATTTTAGATGAAATCCTAGCTTCCGCCTTGGATTTCAAACCCTCTCTTTTAAGGGATTTGAAATCTCTAGTTACTATTATGTTGACAAATAGACAGGGGATTTGAAATCCCCTTAAATCCCCCCCAAATCCATGGTGCCAAACGACCCCTTATGGTGAGAGCTTTGAGGGAAAGAAGATGAGGGTGCAATGGTTTCGTTTTGGACCGGATGTCAAGAACAGAGAAGGGACAAGGGCAACCGAGTTCGACGGGAAGCACGGTACAGGGGGATTGTCGCTGCGGGAGGGGGAAGTTCAATCTTGAGGGAGGGGGTGTGTCTCTTTTAAAGATGTTGTGGCAGGGGTTAATGAAGGAGAGGGAGATTATGCAGGGGAAGCACAAGCATGGTAGGGGAGATGGATTTGGATGGAGATAAGCAGTTGCTTCAGGTAAGGCCAGAGATAGTAGAAAGGGCTTGGAGCACTCTTAGAGGTACATCGTAATTGTTACAAAAGAAGGGGCCTCTATCCCGCATGTCAGAAAATGGCTGGCTGAGTCTTGCAATTTCGAGGAAACAAATTACTCCATCAAACTGATAGAAGAGGAGGTTTGGATCTCCCTCCATCTGGGGATGAACATAGATTGGGTTCTCTTTGCAAGAGCATTGTGGAGAGGTGGTCTAGTGGTGAGATTGAGAGGTGGTCTAACCACTCTTTTTTTAGTAGGGAGGAATCCTGGTTTTTGATTTCTTCTAGTTCGTCAAGGGCAAAGTTGTTTAGGAGACTTTAGAAAATTTAGATGGTGAAGAGTAGAAAATCTCGAAGGGGTTGGAGAGAACTCCTTAGTTTTGAATGTTCTATCAATTACGAATCCGCAGGAAAAGCAAGTGCAGGAGAAAAGGCCTGGATTTAAGGTCAAGAGGGCTCTGGTGAGGAAAGTTTGCAAAAAGGCCAAGGCAAAGATCATTGCTTTGCAGGAAACAAAGCTCCAAGCTATCGATAAAGGTATGGTAGATTCTATCTGGGGAGTGAAGAATAAGGGATGGGATTCGGTGGACACAGTAGATTCTGCGGGGGGAATGCTTGTAGCCTGGAATTTTGATCTCTTGACGAAAATTAATGCTTTTTTAGGGAGTTTTTCCCTATTTGTTCTGTTGCGGGAAGTTTCATCTGGGTGTTGGTGGACTTTTATTGTGGTTTATGGCCCTTGTTCTATTCCAGGTAGAAATCAATTTTGGGATGAGCTGGACAACATTAGGCAGAATGAGATGCTCCATGGTGCGTGGGTGGTGATTTTAATGTTGTCCAATTTCTTCGTGAGAAATCTAGTGGCGGTCGCATTAGCAGCAACATGTGGAATTTTTTTGGATGGGTATCAAGGCATGATTCGGTGGACTTGCCTCCGCAAGGGGCTAACTTCATGTGGTCCAACGGTCAACAAAATGCTATTTTGTCACGATTAGATAGATTTCTTGTTTCCCCTAATTGGATTGATAGATATCCACTGGTTTGTCAACGTGGTTTGCCCATAGCTATTTCGGATCATCACCCCATAATGTTGGAGGTGATGCCTCTCAAAAATTGGGGGCCAAAACCTCTTAGGTTTGAGGTGGCCTGAGATAGATGGCTTCAAGGAGCTTGTAGTAGGTCGGTGGAAGTCTTTTGATGTTGAAAGCTTTGCCGGCTTCCGATTATGCAAGAAGCTTAGGTTGTTGAAAGAAAAACTTAAAACCTGAGAAAAAGCTCTCGGGACCATGAGGCAGAGTTCGATAATATAGCAAAAGAAATTCACGATCTCAATTTATTAGAAGATGCAAGAATTTTGTCGGAGGTGGACATGGATAAAAGGGCTGCTCTCTATTTGACCCATGCTAATCTTACGAAAGAAGAGGAAATCAAGTGGAAGCAACATTCAAGAGAGGTGTGGCTCAGAAGGGGGATAAAAACACTCATTATTTCCATATTATAGCAAGTGCCTAGGGAGATGTAATCGCATAGTTAGTTTGGTGGTAGATGGAGAAAGGACTTTGGTCAAAAAGAAAATCTACGACTCCATTGTTATCTATTATAGTAGGCTGCTTTCTGCTGATTTTTGGAACAACCTGCTGCGGCTTGATAATTTGACCTTTGATAAGCTTTCTCAAGTGGTGGCTGCATCCCTCGAAGATCTATTCTCTATAGACGAGGTCAAAGCTGCAATAGATTTGTGTGGGGAAAAAGCTCCAGGATCGGATGACTTTCCAATAGCCTTGTATTAGATGTTTTGGAATATTCTCAAAACTGATGTTATGACTTTGTGGTAGAATTTAATGAGCGTAGTAGGTTGTCTGTGGAGATGGGAGCTTCTTTTATTGCCCTCATCCTTGAGATCGGAGGTGCTGAGCATCTTAGAGACTTTTGTCCTATCAGTCTTAAAGGGAGCCCATATAAGATTTTGGCAAAAATCCTTGCCTTGCGGATATGGGGAGTTTTATCCAAGGTTATCATGGAAAATCAAGGGGCTTTTGTGTTGGGTAGACAAATTCTTGATAGTGACTTGGTCGCTCATGAGTGTATTGATTCAAGATATGGAGAGTGAAGGAGTGGTCTAGTGTGTAAGTTGGATATGGAAAAAGCCTATGACCACGTCGATTGGGGGTTCTTGACCACATGCTCTATCGAATGGGTTGTAGAGACATGTGGAGGGGTTGGATCTGGTCTTGCGTTCAGGTAGCTTCTTATTTCGTATTGGTTAATGGTTCTCCACAAGGGTTTTTTTTTTTAAAATTATTTATTATTATTTTTTTTAAAGGCTTGTCAGGGCCTCAGACAGGGTGATCCCCCATCTCCTTATCTTTTTGTGGTCGTTAGTGAGGCGTTTAGTAAAATGTTCTATAGAGCAAAGGTTAACAACCTGGTGGAGGGCTTCAAAGTTTCCGAAAATGGGATCCAAATCAACCATCTGTGGTATGCGGATGACACCTTTTTATTTTGTGATGCGGATGTGACTTTGGTGGACAACCTACGTAAAATCATCGTTTGTTTGAAAGCAGTGTCGGGGCTAAAGATTAATGTCGACAAAAGCGAGATGCTGGGAGTCCATGTCTCTCATGAGTAGCTTCTCACTCTTGCGAGAGTCTTTGGTTGTAAGACGAGCTTTTCCCTCGACGTATCTTGGTCCGCCCCTTTATATTGGGATGCTGGCCTAGCATCTCTAGGATAAGGTCCTTGAAAGAATCGAGAGGAAGCTTACTAGCAGGAAATGCTGCTACCTATCTTTCTAGGGGGGTGTTGACTCTCATTAAATAGCCTTCTCGAATATGCTTGTATATTTTATGTCACTATTCAAATGTCTAAACTTGGTGGTTGATGGACTTGAAAAGATGAGACGAGACTTCTTTTGGAAAGCAGAAAATGAGGGTAGAAAATTTCATCTTCTCCATTAGGGGGAGGTTTGCAGGCTAGTTGTTGACGAGGGTGCGGGGAAGAAGAGTTTGGGCCTCATGAATCTCTCTTCTTGCTAAGTGGCATTGGAGATTTGGAACCGAGCTCGGAAGGCTGTGGAGGGAGGTTGTGGCTACTAAGTATGGAGTAGTAGAGGGTGGTTGGTTTGTGTAGAGGTCATCTCTTTATCGCACTTTGGGTATTTGGAAAGGCATAGAGTTGACAAAGCATTTAGTTCGGAGCAAGATTGCTTATGCTCGTAGCAGTGGGTCTCATATCCAGTTTTGAATGGATATTTGGCGTGGCAATTTGGTACTCCAAGAGGTCTTCCCACTATTAGCCCTCCTCACTCTAGATCATTTCATCACAGTTACTAGGTGCTTCTCCATTGCTGGTGGAGCCATGGTTTGGAATCCCTGCCACAAAAATCTGACCAATGACGAGGTTTGCGAGTTTATTGGCCTTATGGATGGTTTGAAGCAAGTTGTTCCCTCCTAGGAAGAGGACTCCCTCATATGGAAGGGCACCCGGTTGGGAAATTATCTATTCGATCTTTTTTCTCCTGTTAGATAGAGTTCTCTGACCTCTCCCATTATTTCCATCGCTGGTTTTATCGAGCTCCTCCTAGAGTGGTGGTTTTCGTTTGGTTGGTGGGAAGAAAGCGAGGATTAACGATTGATAATCTTCAGCGGAGATCTCTCATCCTTCCTAATGTTTGTTTGATGTGGAGTCTATTGATCACTTATTCATTCATTACCTTTTTTTCGAGTGTGGGACTATTTCTTTACTGTTATGGGAATCCTTTGGTTCATTTAGAAGGTTCGGAATGGTTGTTGTTTTCAGAACATGAGCCCCCCACCCCCCCGCACACACACACACACACACACACACACACACACACACACAAAAAAAAAACACACACACACACACACAGAGCCAATACCATTATGTAATACCTTAGATTTGTATCACTAGAATCAATAATCCAGGATGTGGTGGGAGGATTGGAGGGAGACTGGCGTGCATAATTGTCAGATATACTTGACAACTCACTAGCAGTATTGGTCAAGTATGATGCACGAAGGTTTGCCAACTTGACTTTGGTCACTGACAATTCGGTCTCCGGAGTTTGGTGCACTTCGAACAGGGCCGCCTCAACTTCAACACCATTAGTTGCTCGCTTAGGATATAAATAAGAGTAAAATTCCCAACACTGCTCACAAATATGTTTGTGGTATATAATAAGTATAGAGGGATTTATCCTTATCACCATTTTATAGGAACGAGATTGCCCTTTTTGGATGTCCTTGAGAAGATTTGGACCTAGCTACAAGTGGCAACCTCTTTGGAAGGGCAAAACTCTGCATTCCAGAAGTCTCCCGCTGACTAGCTTATTCTCTGACATAGTTATAGAATGATTTTAGGGAAGGAAGAGATTCCCTACCCATGACTTGAACAAGTTGAACCTCAAATATCCGTCATTGTTCCACCTCCTCCTTAAGCTTTTCGGAAGTGGTAGCAACTGGATGGCGGTGATCAAGCTCTTCTCGCTTCTATCGGTGCTGTAAAGTACTCTTCTGCAGAAGACTCCCCCTTGTTATATATTGGTGATCTCTCACTGCAACTGATGTCTGGGCAAGATCATCCCGTTGCGAATATGTCGTAGCAACCATATCCACTTCTCTTTTGCTATTTTCAGAAATAGCAAACGATAGGTGATACTGGGTTGCATAAAGTGAAGAAGCCATGATGACTGTCGAATTTTTGCTTTTCCAGTCGTCATGGGATGAATCATCTATTGCTGCTAGCTCCTTATTTCTAGTGATGTTACGAACTTCTTATTGCCAATGAACATCTTGGTTGACTGCGACCATCCTAAATTGTTCTTCCCATCAAGTTTGATGGTGGTCATGGTGTGCCGTAAAGGCCCTTATGTAAAGGTAACGGTGGTAACCGTTACACATTACGGGGTCGTAACGGCTGTAACAGCCATTGTGGAAAAAAAATGACCCGTAATTGCCGTTAACGACACGTTATGTCCCTTCTAAAGGCCATAACAATCCCGTAATTGTCTGTTATGGAGAATATACAGGTTTTCTATACTTTTTAATCAACATTACGGGGCAGATATAGGTTTTTGAGATTTTTTTTTCAATAAAAAAAGAGACCGTAACGGCCGTTACGAGGGCCGTAACAGCCGTTACGACCCGTATCGTAAAGGTAATGGTAGTGGTCGTTACGACCACCGTTCCCGTTACAGAACATCTTGATGGTGGTGATTGTTAACACTAGATGGGCGGTCTCGCTAATTGGGACCTTATAGACATGATGATTTTTTGATCGCTTGAACCCATACCATTTCCCATTATGCTGTCTTGTATCCAAAACTTGAAAAATTGAAAAAAAAAATTAATCCATTTGATTTTACCACATACCTCCCACAAATCAAATAATTATCATGTGGATGGGCTGAATCGGTGACATAGCAACAAACAATGCCGACAAGGGAAAACTAGAGAAGGCGGGGGTTGAAGACGACGTTGGTTACATCAGCAAGATGTGTTAGCCGGGCACGCTGGTCGGGGCCCCTAGCTGTTGCTGCTGATTGGTGTGTTAGCTGTTCCTGTCGGCAGAATGGAAGAGGAAAAGAAGAAAAAAAGGGAAGAAGAAAATGGGAAGAGAGGAAAGGATGGGGGAAAAGAGTTTCTTTTTTCCTCTTTATTTCCACTAGCTTCGATACCATGAAATAATGACATGGTGTGAAGTGAGAAGAGGGGTTATTTTTGAAGAGCGAGAGGCGATAGGGTCGGGTAGAGATTATATTAATCTCTCACACCCTAATCTTTTGTTATAAAACCCTAAACAAAATGATATGGTGTCCTGAGGGAGCACCAAAACATAAAACACACACCCATACTCAATAAAAGTACTCTACACATAAATCTACACGCACACGAACACACAATCTCCTGTAGCTTGATTTTCCTTCGTATTGAAAGGCTTGCTCACCTCTCATGATCACACTAATATCACAAATTGAACCCTTGCCTTGAAACTCCTTGTTTGTAGTCCACCTAAACTATAGCTTAAATTCTCTTTTAAATAGTACCATGTAACGCCCTGGTTTTCGAAACCTGAGTATATGACTCGTTTTCCGAAACTCGAGTGTTAACCTTTAAAGACAGCCAAATTTCAGGTAAATTTTTTTCATTTCATTTCATTTCTTTTTTGGAGTCAGCAGTTTAGCAAAAGGAAATTCACATATACATTCAGAATATACGAGCGGCTGACTATAGGGCTTATACAAACCAATGTCCCAATACTCACAATTACAAAATGAAATAATTTAACATATGAAACAAAATAAATTGCAGCTAGTCTCGAGCTACAAAATCACGCAGCTTCTCTTGGCAGATGCAGCCATGCATCCCTGATAATCGTACCATGCTCTTCATCAATCTGGACATGAATATCATTTAAACCACCTGCACTACCTGTATGGTTATATATTCGAAAATGAGTGGTCAACTTAGTGTGAATTCCCCTCCAGATTATATACCATCGCATTAGTTAAGAAAAGTTTTAAACAAGAAAACATACAAAACAATCTATAATGTGATTTTATTTAAATGCATGGGTGCGTGAATGCACATCAACTGGGGATGCACATCTAGTTGACCAAATGAATGGACTTTTGAAACGGTTCGTCCATTTATGTAAGAGAATGAGCCTTTTAAACAGTCGGCTCATTCATGCATGGGAATGGATCTTTCAAACAGTCAAACCATTCCTAATAAGAGAATGGACCTTTCAAACAGTCAATCCATTCAGGCAAGAGAATGGGCCTTTCAAACAGTCGGCTCATTCAATTTGCAAGAGAATGGGCCTTTCAAACAGTCGGCTCATTCAATTTGCAAGAGAACGGGTCTGTCAAACAGTTGACCCACTCAGGTAAGAGAATGAACCTTTTAAACAGTCGGTCCATTCAAGCAAGAGAATGAGTCTTTCAAACAGTCGACTCATTCAACTTGCAAAGGAACAAGTTTTTCAAACAGTCGACCTGCTCATGTAAGAGAATAGACCTTTCAAACAGTTGGTCCATTTTAGCAATAGAATGGGCCTCTCAAACAGTCGGCTCATTCAAGCAATATAATTGGTCTTTCAAACAGTCGACTCATTCAGTTGCCAAGGAATGAGTCTTTCAAACTGTCGACCTGCTCAGGTAAGAGAATGGAGCTTTCAAACAGTCAATCCATTCAAAATGCAAAAAAGGGTCATTCGAACAGTGTAATGATCGTTCAAACAATCAACTAAGCACCCGATAACGCCCAAGTGCCATGAATGCATGATTAGCCTTGCCATTATTATTCTAATTTTGCAAGCAACCAATTTAAGAAAGCTCAAAGGTCACTATGGGGGGCTCGTCACCTAGCATAGGCCAATAGCTCGGGCATAGTGTCCCATACCACCATCCCCGGCTCATGAGACTCCAACATTAAGATGTTTAATGGTGTCCTCCTCGACCAGTGGCCAATCACAGTTTAACAAGTGAGACTTACCATCGTATGGTCACACAAAAGTAATCCACCAAGCCACTTAGGGCAAATATACAACAATCCATGGATGGTAAGCCCACAACAATTTTCCATTTAATCCATCAGTTAAAGTAGCCATCAGGTCGAGGGTCCATTATAATCACAATCAATTAAGTTACATCCCAAGTTAGAATGTACATATATAAGTGGGGTTTTCCACTGATAAATGTAGCTATTTAAGTTCCACAAGCATGAGAAGATATACAAGTACAACATATAGATGTTCATACAAGATAAATGTTGAGTATATAATTTGATAATCAGATTCAATAACTAGCACAAGTAATCATGAATTAGAGATATCAGTTATTAGTTGAAATTAAAATTGAACTATCACTTAAGCTAACATGAAAGAGGATAGCTCAAGGGGAAAGATTCATCACAGTATGTTTTGAAATGCCTACATTGTCGCTAGTAAGTGCGTGCGCCCTTAGAGTCTTCCCGAGATAGACTTGACTCGACTTGCCCTCAGCTCGAATAAAGTGAAATCGAAACTATGATATTAGACTATTTCTTAATTGAGATTAGGAAATCAATTAACCAACCAAACCTCTAATTAGAACTCCAATGCAAGGTTTGAGAGAGAAACGCACCTAGTTGCTTCAACTTAAATTAGCTCAACCCCCAACATGAACTTGGCTAAATCAACCTATCACCGCCACTTCTCCTTCTCATTTTCTCCCTTTTTTCTTACTTCTTCCATTCTTTATGTCTTTCCTCACTCGGTTGAATGAGTTAGCGAGTCCAAACCCAGCTGAACCCGATTCTCCCCCACTCTCTCTTCCTTCTCACTTTTCTTCTTCTCCTTAAACTCCCCAGTCAACTTGTTGGATTCAGGCCCGATCCAACTGAGTCGACTCGATCCTCTCTCTCTCTCTCTTGTTTCTTTCTTTTCCTCTCTCTCCCTCTCTTTTTTTTTTTTTTTCTTTTTTTTTTTTTTTTAATGTACTAGCCCACCTAGGATGCAGTCTGATTTGATGACACTTGGTTTCACCCCATCGATTCGTTTCAATCAAAACTCACAACCTCTCCTTCAACTTAGGTAGTTGCGTTAAGAATACATGGAAATCAGATTTCGAGGTAGCCTAACACAGACATAATTCAGTAACTCATGGAGTTAACTTGATGGAAAGTTTGATAAAAATAGATTGCAACTCGAGTTACCCTAAGTTAATACCTAACTGATTTGAAGTTCCACAAACTAACAACAACATAGGATAGACTGAACTAAACACACCCAAAACTAGGTCGAATGAGTTTAGTTCCGACCCTAAAACAAGAGGGGCGCACCGAGTCAGTAACTCAATGACTCGGTGAAGAATTTGATGCAAACGACTAATTAAGTTGGCTTACAAACTGAGTTTGCTGACTAAACGTTGTACAATATGGTTCATTGGTTTGAAAGCAAACCACCCAACTTCACTCAGTAGCTAATGGTGGCCGGCTGCATCCCAGTCCTTACTAAGTTAACTCAGTCACATGTGACTATAATGATTCTAAACTAAGTTACCTCTTTCGTGTAGTGAAGCTACCTGAACCTGCGGTGATTTTTAAATAGACACCGAAGTTGGGCAGCCCAGACTCGCATCGAACTCGGTCCACGACTCACTCTAGTGGTGCTAGTGTGGCCAATAGCTACCACATGCACTTTCTCTCTCTCTCTCTCTCTCTCTCTCTCTCTCTCTCTACTCAGCCAAATCTCAGCATAGCAGCACTGGACGACTAGGTTCGACCCGACTTGAACCGCGTTAATTCAGTGTGGTTTTTTGACGAGGAAGAAGACCCGCCATTAATGGCAGATCTCGATATGTTGCATTTTTCTTGGAAATGAATGCATTGGACGGTTTGAATTGATGGGATAGAGCTAGAGGATGCTGGGTTTAGAAGCTCCAATGAGATTTTTTCATTGGTTTTGAGCTTAGAAGTTTCGGCCGAAATCTCCCTAGCCGTCGCAAGAAATGGAAGAGAATCCCGCTGTTGCTTGATTCTCTCTCTTATAGAAAACCCTAGCTCTTCCTAGACCGTTGGATGAAAACTAAACGATCGGGATGTGATTTTTTATGCCACAACTGCCGCTTATAGTTGTCAAGCCAAAACCGGTCACTTGTGTTGCTCGGAAACCCTAAACCGGGGTGGAACGGAGGGCCAAGATCTAATTAAACGGGTGGCTGGGATGGACAGACGCAAAAAGACGTGGATTACTAGCCTGTCGAATGGAAATTCCTGACCGCAAGCAACTCCATTGCGCTCGTTGTTGCGTGCATGCACGTGTGCATGAACTGGCACGGATGGCGTGGTTTTGGTTGGACGAGGGTGCTCCATCAGATGGATGGTTTGGATTTTCAAGCTGGGTAGTGGAGGTGGGCCCCATCTCGATTAGATGAACGGTTGTTTGCCTGTTCAAAACGTGTTGAGCGCGGGAATGGGAAAGGAAGAAGGGATTTTCCTTCTTTTGGAAATCCCGGTCAAACTCATTTTGACCATGTTCGGTATACTGCAGTCATACAAGGGTTGTGTACGTGCGCACTTGTGTGGGGCCCACCGTGATGAATCTGACAAATCTACTCCATTCATTCATTTTGTGATGTAGGATACATGTATGGATGTCATGTTCACTGGAGATTAGTCAAAGGACAATTCAAAGCATACATATCCTAGGACCTGTGGGTTATGGGCCAAGCCCACTAAACAATAATTTCAGCAGAACAGTTCACCAAACAGTAATTTCAGCAAGCAAAAATTCATGTCATTTCATTAGAAATCATCCCCACATGTACACAATCATATAAAGATTAAATCGCAGGATGTCAAGGTTGTTGGAACAACCCCTTAGCACAGAATATCAACAAAATACTCATGGGCAGATTCATACACACATAGAATTTACCATACTCATTCACCACATAAACTATGTTTCGAGGAGATGAAGATCACGTGGGATATGGGGTGGAATAAATCTGTAATTTGGGAATTGAGGGTTGTGGGAGGAAATTGGGAGAGGGTCTAGGGTAGGTTTTATGTGGGAGGTAGGGACATAGGGTGTTGATGTTTTGGGCGCAATGGATTAAAGGATTTAGGCTAGATAAGATCAAAGAGGGTTTTTAAAAGGAGTAGAAGGAGATGGAAAGACCATACCTTGCAGAAGATAAACATGTGAGCGAGTCGCACGCCCACAAAAAGATGGAATCTCACCACCTTGCTCCAAGTCTCATGGAGGGTTCTTCGAAGTCGCATGAAAGAAAAAAAGGCTTCTCTTTAGAAAGCAAATGTGTACTCTTCATCCCCCTAGGGTTGGACGTTCCCCCCCCTTAAATAGAGTTTTTACATTTAAAAGTAAAATGATCAACATGCCTCTTTTTAAAATCTAACAAAGTAGGGGCCCACTAAGAAATCCAAACCAACCAAAATGTGCAGAAAAATAACAAAACATAAATGGACACTAAAAACTAAAATCGGACTTGATCACATGGTGGGCCACCATGTGATCTCAACCAAAACTCTTAAAAACTATCCTGGCACTCCAAATAATGCAGCCCATGTGCATCCTCCCAATTTGGGGCCTTCATGATGCACATCCTATGCACATGGGGTCTTCAAAGTGGCCCACGGGCCAGGCCCAAGTAGTGATCACCCAAATAAAGTGTGGGCTGGGTTGGGCCAGGGCCTGGGGCTCTCCTACGGCGATGCTGGTACACTCTGATGTTTGCATCATTTTGTCAGCTCGAATTAGGACCCAACACAAAGGGTGAGGCAGATCCTAAACTCAGATGGGCCATACCTACCGATCTCACGGCCAACTATTGATTCCCTCTAATCTGATGGTCGGATTTCTTTTAGATCTGATCATCACTGATCAAAAGGGTTCTAAAGGCCCAAGGACCATCCACACAATGATTAGTAGTGAGATTTGAGGCCCAGATCGCGAATTCTTGTAAATCTCAGTTGCATTTACTCCCAACTTAATCTTGTAGCTAATGAACAATGGACTTGGCAATTCAAGCCTCATAAATGAAGTTTTCTAAGATCCATACCATCTAGGAGGTTCTATGGTTTTAGATAGTAGACTTGGTCAGAGATGAGGCAAATCTAACTCTTAGATTGGTGACACTTTCTAAACTTATGGTTATCCTTCGACCTCTGAAGATCTGACAGCCAGATCGTTTTACAAATGAATTATTTGATGATCTAGGGTTCTAAGGTTAATCACACGGAGTCTAATAGTTAATCTTGAATCGAATAACCAACCTAGTACATTTGAGTGGGGATTTCGCCTGACCAGACATCATGGACTACTGGACGGTTTGATTTGTCTATCGAGGAGATTGAAACCCTAAAAGTAGATTTCTCTAGTGGTGTGATGATCCATTTTGGGAATCGACGGATGGACAGCTTGATATACGGATGGAGATTTCTTTCAACAGTCAGATTTAGACTATAATGAATGTGAATGTTCGCTTTAGCTAGGTTTGTATTTATACTAAGTCAGGTTACGCGGTAACACCCGAGTATTGAAAGGTACGGGGTGTTACATACTAACAAAAGGCTAAAATAAATGGACATATACAACATCAAGGAATCCTAGAATGAAGAATGACCTAATGGCCAAATCGCATCAATGAAAATCCCTTCTTTCAAAGCATATGTTGGATGGTTCTTTCAACCCAATTGATGCATTTGGGTTGCATGGTTATGTGATTTCGGTGCATTAGGATTTTAGTTGTTATAAGAAAAAAAAAAGGGATTCTTGTCATTTTATTTTTGACACATGCAGGAAAAGGAGTCGAGCGAAAATTTGGCATCATTAGGCCTTTTTTTTTGTGTGTGTGTGTGTGTATTTTATGTTGACTTTGTGGGTAATGAAAAATGACTGGACATAGTGTCCTCAGTGGACTCTTTGGGTTCTCTAGCCTCTGTCTCTGCATTTGGTGGTCAATGATATTTTATGAAAGTTTTTGACAGGATCCTGCTGTTTTAAATCTGATGCAAAAAGAGTCTTTCAAATTGAGCACAACTAAGAATGAAGGGAAATTTGGTTTTCTTTTTGATTTTTTGAGAAGGGTATTTTAACTTGGCAAAATTCTCAGTTTTTGAAGGAATTTAGACAAACCTAAAAATATGGAAAGACAAAGGTTCTTTTGTCATTTCAAATTTAGATATGTTTCGTTTCTTTTCTTTTCTTTTCTTTCCTTTTTTTTTTTTCCATGGCCAAGTAACTTGAATGGCGTCTCCTATATGATTCAAAGTCAAATTGTTTGAAAAATTTGCTTGCAGAATTGCCAGTTTGAAAATTACTATTTCTCTGATTGTTTCTAAACTTGTAACTTTGCATGAATTCAATGCAATCGGATTATATTTTTCAAAGTCAAATTCTTTGAGAAATTTTTGTGGAATTGCTAATTTCAAAATCACCATTTCTCTGGTACCTGCAATCTGGTCGGTCTGAAGCGTGGTAAAAGAAGGATTGATGTCACCTAGGTACCCGTTTGTGCAAAATTTTCCATGTGACCATGAGTTTTTTAACACCAGATATGATTTGCAAAGCAGGATTTGCAGAGCCAACCCCAAATATGACGATGCTGATTTTAACACCCCATAAACCTCTCTACTAGTTTACGAGGAATTGTAGTGTCCTGATTCATCTGATGCACCAGTTTGTACATGTAGGGACATGATCTAACCATTGATCTTATGCACTCACAATGGATGGGTGCTGCGTAAAGAATCGCCCAGATTGTACAATTCTATCCCTTGGATCGGGGTAGCTGGGATGGATATAAGCACAGAATCTTGAAAATTTTGGGGTATTATCCATCCATGGTGGGGTAGGCTCTGCTGAACAAAATAGATGCATCAGTAAACTTTATGTTAATGAATCAGGATTCAGGACTTCATAATTTCTCTCTTCTATTGTTCATGGAATATTTTGAATCTTTAATTGATGGTGACTGTTTATGGATTTTTCTTTTAGTTTGCATATTTTTCATAGCTTTGGATTGTTTTTAGGAAAGCTTTGGAGGTCTTTTATTTGATTTAGGAGTGCAAGTTCAGTTTTGAGTTCGGGAAAGTTCCTGTAGTTTTTTGACAGTTACTGGATTGTTCTCTAGAAACTTCCATATCTTCGCTATTGCTGGGAGTTTATTGTTTTGAAGGTTTCTGTGAGGGTGGGTTGCATTAGCTAAAGGGATATGATCTATTTTGCTAAAGGTCTGAGATAAGCTTGTTTTAGGGTCTCTGTGGTTTATTTTGTAAGATAGGGTTCTATTTGCTGAAGTGATGCTTAGGATGTGATTTCGTTTAAGGGCTAAGTAAGAATGTTCTATGATCTATGGAGTAATTTATATGCTGTATTTCTGTGGGCTGATTATTGATTTCTGGAGGAATATTGATGAAAACTAGTTTGGTTGAAGGACTTGGCTTCCGAACTAGTTTTAGTGCTGTTTTCCTTCTGAAGTCTTTAACTGCTATTTCTAGGTTTTCCATTTATTTCTTTGTTTATTCTTGTTATCCTACACCTTATATGTGGTTCAATCATGTCTGCTTAACTATGAATTTGTGTCAGTCGGTACCAAAGCAAGTCCTTTCCATGCATATATCCTTGTCACGTAGAATTGATTGGTGTCTTAGTATCCCTTGATCTCCAGGCTATTGAGGACTTGGCAAAGGCATTGGAGTTCGAGCCAAATTCATCTGACATCTTACATGAAAGGGGTAAGGCTGCCATTCCTCTTTTTTTTTTTTTTTTTTTCTTTTCTTTCTTTCTTTCTTTCTTTTTAGTTATTATTATTTGATAGGTAAGCTGGGGTAGGACCTGAGACCTCGGTGTTGAAACGCAACCTGTCCACCATTGTGCTATTATGGACTTGAGCCCTACATTGCTTTCCTTACTCCTTTGTCTTATGGTCATGGAAATACTACAGAATTATGTTACCTGCATTTGGTTATGTGCATGAAGTACACTAGGGAATGAGTATGTTAATTCAAAATATTAGTGCTTGTTTAGATCATCATCATCTAAGCGTTATTACAACTAATTGGGGTTGGCTACATGAATCTTTTCCCGCTAGTCGACTCTATCAAGGGCAATAAGTTTAGTTAAGACCATAGGTCATCAAGTCTTTCTTACTACCTCCACCCACATCCTTTTGGGCGTTCCCCTTGCCCTTTTAGAGCATTCAACTTGTACCGGCACACTCCTAACCAGCAATTCTTGGTCTTCGATGCACATGACCAAACCATGCAAGTCTACTTTCCCTCATCTTATTACCTATTGGTGCTACTCCTAACTTCCCTCAAATGCATTCATTTCTAATTCCTATCCTTCCTTGTCTTGCCACTCATCCATCTCAACATCCTCATTTCATCTACACTCATCCTATGAAAGTGTTGTTCTTTAACTGCCCAACATTCTGTCCGATAAAGCATGGCTGGTCTTATAGCTATCTTACAGAATTTCCCTTTTAGTTTGAGGGGTACACAACGATCACATAAAACTCCAAAGGCAAATCTTCATTTCTTCCACCAACTTGAATTCTATGGGTGACATCCTTCTTAATCTCTCCACTCTTGAATTATTGACCCAAGGTATCGAAAGTGCTCATTTTGGGAATTTCCCGGTCAACAATCTTAATTAATTCCTCGTTCCCACTCCTATTGTTACTAAAATTGCACTCCATGTGCTCTGTTTTACTCTGACTAATTTTAAATCCTTTAGATTCTAATGCACCCCTCCATAAATCTACCTTTGTGTTTATGCCCTCCCTCGTTTTGTTATCAAAGCAATGTCATTTGCAAACAACATGCACTATGGGATCACTTCCTACAAATGCCTTGTTAACTCATCCATAGCTAACGTGAAAACGGGCTCAAAGCCAACCCTTGGTGCAAGCTTACTGTAATTCGGAACTCACTTCTCTCCACTAGTGGTCTCCGCATTTGTTACCGCTCTCTCGTACCTATCCTTAATCATGTCAATATATCCTGTTGGAACTCCTTTCTTTCCCAAGACCAACTAGATTAACTCTCTAGTGACTCTGTTGTAAGCTTTCTCCAAGTCATCCTATATGTCTCCATTAGTTGTTGAGAAACACCACTTGTTGACAAAGATTAGAAGAATACGACTTATGGAGTAATGAGGAAGAAGAAGAATAGGAAAAAGAAGGAAAGAAAAAAAGAAGAAGAAAAAAAAAAGAAAATAAAGAGGGGAACCGTTGAGGATTAGGAAGGGAAATACAAAAGTACCCACAAAACTGCTCTAATAGAAAAAATCAGCAAACCCTAGCTAAGGCAATACAAAATTCTGCCTCAACATAAAAAATCCAGCAAACCCCAGGCAAGGCATCACAAAAATCTGCTTTGACATAAAAAATCCTACAAACCCTAGCCAAGGCAACATAAAAATATGCTTCCACAAAAAAAATAAATTAAAAAATCCAGCAACCCTAGCCAAGGCAACACAAAAATCTGCTTCAATAGGAAAAATCCAACAACCTTAGCCAAGGCTACACAAAAACTTGCTTCCATAGGAAAAATCCGGCAAACTTAGCCAAGGCAAAACAAAAACTGCTTCAAGAGAGAATCTAGCAAACCCTAGTCAAGGCAACACAAAAATCAGCAAGTCCTTCAGAAAAATCTTCAAAAAATGAAAAAAATTGAAGAAGAAAAAAATGAAGGAAAAAGAAGAAAAAGAAATCCAAGAATTAGAAACCCTAGGAGCATTTAGGCTTTGATACCTATTAAACAACTACATTTTGCTAATCTCGAGGGCCAATGACTACAATGAGAGGAAGAAGAAAGAAGGAGAAGAAAGTTAGAAGAGAAACAATGTGTGTGTGTGTGTGTGTGTGTGAGAGAGAGAGAGAGAGAGAGAGATGCGTAAGGTCTATTGAAGCCCCAAACCTCTACTCTTATTTATAACAGAAATAGCGTCAATAGGGATCATGGGCCTTATTGCATGGACTTCAACCCAATGGACCTTATTCAACTATCAACCTTTCAACATTCCCCAACCCATTCAACCACTCCATCCAATAGCTCAATTTTTTTTACATTAGTCTTCACATATGATGATGCATCAATGGTTTTCAAAAACATTGTTCCAATTGGGCAATTTAAAATAATTAATTAATGTTCTTTGTTGTTGATTTGTCCACCCATTTTATGCATTCGTACACCCATACTTCACACATTCCTCTTTTTGCGTCTTCAGAAAATCTCTTGTGTGCATGACCTTGTTTTTCAAGAAAGGTATACGTAGCTCATGATAAGTAGGAGCTTTCATCCTATGTCCAAATTGCCTTATAACATCGACCATTTCTTTGAAACTAGTCAAATAGACTGTGTTAAATGCTATTCCATCCGGATAAACCATCTAGATGTATCGACTACTTCTCTCTCGATCTTCTTTTTGGTATTTGTTTTCCATCCTGGTTTGTACTCTCCCTTTACCCTTTCTCTTCACTTTTCTTGCTACATCTTCTGGAGTAGGGGTTACAAAGGCATTCATTGGACTTGTTGGGTGAGGTTGTTTACTACCAGAAAGTGTCACACCCTTATTACTACTAACACTACTAACAAATTGAACTGCTTCCCATCATCATCATCCTCTTCATCCTAAGAAAATTGAATACACTATCATTTATCATTCGTCCTATCATCCTTTTTCATTTTTAGATTCACCATGTATGCCTCTGTTTCGTCTTTTACCTCATTGGGGACCTTCGGGCATGTGGTCATATTTCATCCAACGTCAACAAGATGTTTTTTTTGTTAGCCAATCTTCCCTTGACTTAACCGCAAACACTGCAAGTCACCATATTCTAATCATTTGGATCTTTCAGATGAGAATATTTCCACTTGGGATCCTTCGAAGGAATGGTTGTAGATGTGAAAGTCATCATGAAAGAAAGAAGAAACCGCCACTAGAATCAAATAAATTGACCAATAAAGCAATAATGGTGTAGAACTTACCCAAGATGTTCTTCAAAATCTTATCGGACCCACCATGAAAGCTCCAATCCGGCGCCCATGCAAGCTCAAATAGTTTATTTTACTTTTCTATCTCTTCTGTGGCACCATGAAAGCTCCAATACAACACCAATCTCATGTGCGGTGATGATCTTAACTCACTATTGGAAGAAGAAATCAAGAAAAGAAATGAGACAAGAAATTCGGGGATAGTTGATGAAATGGGGTTTAAAAGAGCCTCTTATGCATTTTCATCGTTAAAGGGTGGTGAAATATCCAAAAAACCATAAAAATGAGGTACACAAGCACTGTTTTCCGTATTGGTATAGACGAATGTATCACACCCTTGGGATACGGCAACATATCGGTTATTGCATGGGATATATCATGTAATGTTTCATTGTTTTTGGGAAACATTGGGAAATTGGTTGAATTTTTCAATGAAACTTCAGGAGATGTTAAAAACGACATCATCACACACTTGAAAACCACACGCATAAAAATAAAATAATCACAAAAAACAAGTGCCCATAATAAGTTTCCTTATATAAGGTCCTAAACTATGTGCTGTCTAACAGAAGTGATGCAACTATATTCAAATTAATTCATATAATTTGTAATTCATAGAAGATATATATGAAAAACACAATCAATTATTATTATTATTATTATTATTATTATTATTATTTTAAATTACACACATGGTATACAAATAATTGAAATTAAAGTGTTTAAATTATTTCTCATATTAGAAATTTGGTTTATTTCCTTGTCCAAATGAGATTGGTGGACATTTATTGGATAGTTAAGACTAAAAAAATATCCAACGGTCCTGTTTCAATAAATAAGTGCTCACGAATCGAAGGTGAGGATCGTTCAAACAATCTGATTTTGGGACCATGACTTAGCCACAATGGGTTCCATAATTTAATTGGTCGAATTTGAGTTAATATATGACACATATATAATGAAATTTGAGTTAATATATGACACGTGTACAATTTCATTGGACATGCGCATCCAAGTGTTATTACAAATTTGGAAAGTTAGTAAGGGGTCCCAACTCCCGACTTGGGTGGGCAGTTGGCCGCCACTAAGATTTTTATGTGAAATCTACCCTGTTCACTAGGTGCGTCACCCCATATTCACAAGGCCCAAAAATCATTCCTATCCGCAATTCAAGTGGACATCACGATTAGAAACAATGCACCGGGTAGTGCTCACTCTCTAAACTCTTTCCCTTGGTGTTGACCCTCTGAATCATGTTTGGGCCCAATTTTTGGGTCCCATGCCTAAATTTTGTTGTGGCATCTAATGGTTGGAGTGGATTTCACATAAACATCATAGTGGGCCATGTAAAAATCAAGGGTTGGTGTCTCTCTCCAAGCTATTTCCTTTGGTGTTGTGGCCCACCTGAATCACGGGTCAACCCGATTTTTTAGCCTTGGGCCTAATGTGAGATTGCATATCTAATGATTAGTGTAGATCTCACATACACATCATGGTGGGCCCTGTAAAAAATTAGGGGTCTTATAAACTTTATTTTATTTTAATTTTAAGATATATTAACTTCTGAACGGTTGGGAGAGGGACGCCTACACTTAATTTTTTTATGGGGCTGACCATGATGTGGTATGCGAATTTCACTCCAACCATTAGATGTGCATTCTCGTGTTAGGCCCAAGGCCAAAAAATTTGGTTGACCTTGTGATTTTGGTGGGCCACACGAAAGGAAATAGTTTGGAGAGAGACGTTCACCGTTGATTATTTACATGGTCCCCCCGTGATAATTATATGAAATCCACTCCAACCATTATAGATGCCACACCAATATTTAGGCATGGGGCCCAACAATTAGGCCCATTCGTGATTCATGTGGGCCACACCAAGGGAAAGAGTTTGGAAGATGAGCATTGCCTTTTACACTATTCCAATCGTACGGTCCACTTGAATCATGGATGGGTCTAATTTTTGGGTCCTACGCCTAACATGAGGCGATGCACCTGGTGGTCGAGGTGGATTTTGCATAAACTTCTTGGTGGGGCCCACCTTTTAAATAGCGTGGATGAATGATACGTCATTGCTCGCAACTTTTCATTTTAAAAGACTAGGTTGCGCTATAGTTGTATGAGTTATTACGATAGTAGGAAGAGAGGGATTCAGATTGCGTGTAGAACACAACATCGATGTCGGTAATGTGTATACGTGGCAAAACTTTGTGGGTCCCACCATTATGCATGTGCTTCTTCAACACTATCCATTCATTTTGCCAGATGATTTTAGGGCATGAGCCCAAAAAGGAGGTAGATCCAAAGCTCAAGCGGACCACCCCCACATGAAACATTGGGGATTGAAAGCCTAGCATTGAAAATTTCTTAGGGGCCATAAAAGTTTTGGATCAATCTGATATTTGTGTTTTCCCTTCGTCTGTGTCCTTGCGACCTTGTGAACGGGTTGGATGGCAAATAAGCTTCAAGGTGGGCCCTAGGAAGGTTTCGACGGTGGGCATCATTATCCCCACTGCTTCCTATTGTGCATCGTACTTGAGCTTTGGATTGGCTTCTTTTTGGGCTCATGCCCTAAAATGATATGGCAAAATAAATCGTCAGCGTGGGGCCCATAGAGTTTCGTCGCATATACACAGTACTGACGTTGGTTTCTCTTCTTTCTTCCTTTCTCTCTCATTTTTCATTTTTCATTTTTAGTGTTTTAAATATTGATGATATCAGCTGATAATCCCACAATATATCTTATATCCCACCCGTGCGATATGAAACACACTAGTAGTGGGATATATCCCACATGTTCAATCTGGTGAGCATTTTCGATTTTCGATCCTTTTTTTCTTTCTTTCTGTAAATCATGTTAAATCAATGTCAAATTGTTACAAATCCAAGAATTTTCATGTTTTGCATGAAAAATCATGGATTGAGAGCTTCGATTTTGAGATTTGGAGGAGATGAGCCGAGTTGCGGCAAATAAAAAAAAAATCAAAAATTCCCAATTTCTCATAAATCAGTTGCAATCTGTGTCCAAACATAAAATCAAACATGTATGCAACTTGATCTAGTGATTCTTCTTTTTCTTTTAGATATATTGCTTGTGTTTCCTCTCGTCTTATTACATTTATAAATTATATGAATAGACTTTGAATATTCTTGCATCAATTCAGTTAGACAATGCACAGATTAAGACCCCATACAAAGAAAACTTATTATGTGTACTTGTTTTTTGTAATGTTTTGATTTATAATTGTGTATTGATGTCTTTTTTTTAACAATCATGTTAGTTTCGTTGAAAAATTCGACCAATTTCCTAATGTTTTCCCATGTTTCCAATGACAACGATACATCATGCGATACAAGCGATATATTCCCGTGCGATAACCGATATGTATCCTTATCCCAAGGCCTCGATACGCAATGTGATACCGATATTTTGAACATTGTCGTCGACACCAATAAGTGGGGGTACTTCCCGGGGTGTGATACCAGAAATGTCTTCCGATATTATTGATGTTGCACACACTACTCGTAAGGGTGTAAAATGGCAAATGCCATGGAGACGCGGCTAGGTGTACCTAGGTGCTAGGCGCATGCCTTGGCACTCCTAGATTCATGCCTAAGGCCAATGTCTCTCCTAGGGCTAGGTGAGGCACAAACCTAGGCCAAAACGCCTAGGTGTGCACTTGGTGCGCCAAAACACCTATTTGTGTATGACTAAATGCTATTGCAGTATGTTGTTCTTTTTATGGAAATTTTGACCCTTTTCTAACATTCTTGTCATGTTTTTGTTTTGTATTTTTTTTTTTGTGTGTGTGTGTGTGTGTGTGTGTGTGTGTGTGTGCCGTTGTGTGTTTGTGTGTGAGACGATATGCATATTTTTCTACATGTGTTAGTGTGTGTCTGTTAGTTTTTATTTTTAATTTTTTAAGAATGGTCAAATATTTTCATTATAAAACTAAGTACGGATATCGTATTGCAAATGGGGTTCACCTATGCATAGGCGGTGTTTGTTATTTAATTTAATTATTTTTTTTTTCTAAGAATGGTAAGAGATTTTCATGATAAAACTAAGTACTGGTATCATATTGCAAATGGGATTCATGTATACGTATTCGTTCCTGTATGCTCGAGTTTTTAGAAATGGAGTCACATCCATTCTCGTATGAGTATCCTTATATTTTCGTGTCTGCCCATCATAGGAGCTAACAAGCGTGATATCTGTCTTGGGAATCGCAAGGAATGGAACCCGCATCTAGTGTTTGTTTTCCCTCTTTCACTGTTCCAAAATAAGAAGGATATGCATGGGAAGGTCCTAAATGCATGTTACTAGCATTGTGATTGTGGATCTTGTTCGCCTTGAGAACTTGTTACTTATAAAAAAAGGAATTACAGAATGAATGAGAATTATCATAACTATGTCTATGTAACATTTTGGAGTAGGTGATTGTGAATCCGAACTCAAATACCTGAACCTAATCACAGGTGTTATTGAACAGACTGCAAAGTGGTCTGATCACTAATATAGTCGATCCATGATGTAGATCCCACCTTAATTGTTCACCCCCCTTGAAAGATTAATTTTGTGATGATTCTCAATGGCTATGGAAATGGAAATTTCACATCAATGACTTGATATGCATTCTGATCATTGATATGGACCATCCATCATTTAGGTCCCACCCTTGATTGCCCTTTACTATTAAACTCACTTTTGTCATATGATCCCATCGTTCAGTAGTTTGGGAAATGGATGATTCATATTAATCATGCTACAAACGATTCATATTAATCATACTATAAAGGCTTGGATCATTGATCTAGACCATCCATCATTTGCGTCCCACTCTTAGTTTTCCATCATTGTAAAAGTCATTTTTGTTGGATGATCCTAAACATCCATTCAATGGTGTTAGGTAAATGGATGGTCCATATTGATCATACTACAGACAGTTAGACCATTGATCTATACCATCCATCATGTGGCATCCTTGATTGCCCATTAATTTAAAAAGTGACCTTTGTTAGTCGATCCGATTCATTCATTCAATAGTTAGGTAAATGGATGTTCCATATCAATTACATTGCAAACAGTCTGATCGATCTAGTCCCTCTATCATGTGGTTTCACCCTTGATTGCTCGTCCTTCTAAAAAGATACCTTGATAAGATGATCCTAATCTTCCAATCAACGCTTGTAGAAATGGATGATACATATTGATCATACCAAAAATGGTCCTATCATGGATATCAACCATCAATCATGTGGTCCCACCTTGATTGCTTTTCCCTATCCGAGAATCACTTTGCTCGGATTATTCTCTCTGTCCAATAAGTGCCTAGGGAAATGGATTGTCTATATTGATCATACTATAAATGATCTACTTGTTAATCTACACCATCCATCATGTGGGCCCCACCTTTTATTGTCCATTCTTTTGAACTCACGTTGGTTCGGTGATCCTAGCGGTGCAATCAATGGCTAGGGAAATGGATGGTCCAAATTGACCATACTACAATCTATGCTATCATCAATTTAGACCCTCCATATGGGTCCCACTTGTGCTTGTCGATCCCTCTCAAAAGGTTACTTTTGTCAGATGGTCTCAACCATCATGCATTTCCCACCTTTGATTGTGCATCCCTCTCAAGTGGGGGCAAGGAGTTCCATAATGGTAACGGTGGCCATAATGATCACCACTACTACTGTTACAATACGGGCCATAATGCTGTTACAGCTTTTTTTTAAAAAATGTTTTGGGGCTGTTACAGGCCATTTTTTCTATGACGGCCATTGTGGCCATTTTGGCCCTGTAACGCGTAATGGTTACCACTGTTACCGTTTCGTAACCATTTTGGCATACCACGAGTGGGGGTAATCATTAGTGGAAAAATTGGAAAATTGTAGGTCATTTGGGCATTGTCATTCCCTAATTTTGGGGTATCATGTTGCCTATTAAGCATTTGAATATCTGGGTATTCCAATTTCCAGCAGCTCCAAACACAAAAATCGTACTCCAAGTGGAGATCGGAATTCCATGGAAATCTGAATGCCGCCAATCCAAATGACCTAGGGGTCTTCAAGTACATCTTCGACTAAGTAGCATAATAATTATCACACCAGCATGATAACGTCCCTGTCACCAACAGTAAATTGACTAGACTACATCAGATGCACATTAAAAGTACTATAGTTTACACTTCAACCAGCATTATATTTTTGTGTATTTGCAAAAGTAATTGTAGACACCTATTTAAGTGATGGTTAACTTTTGTATATATATATATATATATATATATTTTCAAGAAACTTCGGATTAGTGCATTAAAAGAAGTAAAAACAACACGGGTGACAATATGGCTGAAAAAATTGCAGGAATTGTTAATTTCAAGTTTAAAGATTACACCGCTGCTGTAGAAGACCTGTCATCATGTGTGATGCTTGATAGGGATAACAAATCTGCATACACATACTTAGTAAGTACTACAAGTTGTATGTGGCTTCTTCATGAGTTCAAATTATTCTAGATAGATGCAATTTCACTAATTTTCTTTTCAATAAAGTATTATTACCATTGATGGAAAGGTAATTTTGGTTTCATTGTAGGGTTTGGCACTGTCATCAATTGGTGAGTATAAAAGAGCTGAAGAAGCACATATGAAATCAATACGACTTGATCCCAATTTCCTTGAGGGATGGACCCATCTAGCACAGGTAGCCATGTGAAACTGCTTGCTATAACTTCAATGCAAAATCTTTTTTATTTTTATTTTTTTAATGGCAATCTGTAAGTGTGGACTGAAAGCATGTTTCATTGGTTTGGAGGCATTGCCAATTTCTCTACATATGGCCTTAGGCACTTGTATATAACTTTTTGATGAATGAGAACTTGTTTAGGATTTACTACACAGTGGTCGCTGACACTTTTTTGTTTTTCCTATTTAGCTGTACTGTTTTTAGAAGGATCCGTTGACCTCTAATCTTTGAAATATCAGTATGATCTTAGGTAAGATCCTGTCCAAACACAATCCAACCTGTAGATAGGGTCTTAGGACCTGACAGCTACCCGAACCTTGTTGGATTCGTGTCCGGGGCCTCAAAATACAGATACGGCAGGACCCGGACCGAAACAACTTGGGTGGGTCCATCTTTAGATGCACCAGGACCCAACTTGAACCCGACCTGAATCGAACCTAGGGACAGTCTATCTGACAGCTACCCAAACCTGGTTGGATTTGTGTCCGAGGCCTCAAAACACAGATATGGCAGGATCTAAACCCAAACAACTTAGGTGGGTCCATCTCTAGATGCACCAGGACCCAACTTGAACCCGACCTGAATCTGACCTAGTGACAGCCTATCCAAAACAGCCCCTTAATGGTTGAAGATAGAAAAGGGGGGATGGGGTAAGAAAACCATTGATGGTAGGAGGAAGAAGACGAACCAGAATGGCCCCTTAATGGTTGGATGAAGAAGATGATCTGAACCCTTTGATGGTCAGAAGAAGATGTAAAAGCCCTTCAATGATCGGAGGAATGGGATTTTGATGATTGGAAAACTTGGAGAAGGTTTAGGAAGCTTCACTCTCATTTGGTTTCTTCAGATCGAGCTGCTCTATGTTTGTATGTTTCGATGATGCTGTTTGGTGTCTTTTAAATCTTTTGTGTGAAATCTTTATTTTACAAGGCGGATGATGTTTAGAAGAGAGCTATGTGAGAAGGCCTTTTAAATCTCGTTTTATCGGTAAAAAAGGTCATGTCATTAAGAAACAAAAACAAGAAGAAAATCCATCAAGGTCATCTATACATTAATCAAGGCAACTCCAAAGGGCCAGCTTAGGTGATGCAAAATATGCTTTCTAAGCCATGACATGGAAGACATAATGCATAAATGTTGTACAAGAAGTTGGTAAAAAACTCAATAGACAATAGAAGCCATGAGAAAATGATGCTGGAAAAGGGGTCATATTTCTTCAAATTTTGTTGCGACTCAAGACCACGTTCCAGAAGTTATGTAATCTTTCACTTGCATCAAAGTTTTTTCTGAGATCTATGAGGACTATTTCTTCTATTTTGGAAGATTTTGTTGTTTTTGGCCTCAAAATATGACCACAAGATTAATATATGTTGTGTTTTTTTGGGGCCTTTTTGGTTGGCCTTGCTGGTGGTTTTACCTGTGTTTTCTTTTAAGAAACCAATGCATCAACGCTGATTGTCACTTTTATCCCTCGGTTTGTCAATCACAGTCTCCACTTTATGGCTAGGAATTCTGACTTGTTTTGTTAGGTGGGGAAGCTATAGACTTGGCTTCCTTCGAAACATGCTCAAATGAAGCCTCTAAAGATGAGAACATAGCCTTCATTTTATTTACAATGAAAGACAACTTCCAAGGAGTGGAACTAAAATCACCTTTTTAAACAGAGGCTCTATAGAAAATGTTAACACGTGATATTTCAATCTAACACCAATGTCCAGTGCAAACCTTGTTGGCCCATTACAGGATGGTGCTGGAAAGGAGGTTTCAGTGTAATAATGTCTTTTTAGGGTGGGAGTTCAGATTGTCTGGTGTATTGCTGTGAAAACAGATCTAAGGGAAGATGTGATGGATGGCTTTTAGATATCTCCTTGCCATAGCTAAAAGTTTTATTTTTATTTTTAAATTTTATTATATTCCAGGCGAAGCCAATGACAGCCGTAGTTTCCTAGTTTGGCCTTGTAACCAAATGGGGAGTTTTCTTTTTATTGTTGTATAATTTCCTGGCAGAATTGAGTCTTGTAGAGCTAGGATATAGAAGATCAAGGGCTCTTTGGCATTGACCTTTTGTTGGGTGACCTGCCTTGACAAAATCTTTAGTGTCCATCATCTTCAACACATGCCTAACATAGCAGTCCCTGGCTGCTATTTGTGTGTGAAGTGAGTGGAAATGGCATCTTCTCAACAAAGCGCGTTGGATTGTGATCACTCTGGGAGGCTCAAGGATTGGTGAATGACCTCTATGTCAGGACTGCTCTTCTTTACATAATCAAAACTCAAAAGGAGGTCAAGATCACCAGTGCTATATGGACCTTGCTTTTGAAGTAGTTTCGACCCAAGGAAATCGATGAGTTCATTGGCTTGCAGGAGCTGCTTTAGTTTTCAAGTTTGTCAAGGAACAGTAGTGATGTATAGTATAGCACTTACCTTTGATTGATTGGGGAAATTATCAGCAAAGTCATTTTATAATCCCTCTGAAAGGAGGAATATGGAAGAGGGGGTGGCACTGTCGACATGGATACAGAAATATCATAGCCGCCAAAGAATTGTTGTGTTTTGGTGGTCAGCGAGCAAAATAGGAAATTCAGACTATTGATCATCTAAAGAACTTTTGGTCATAGTTAATCTTTGCATTATGTGCTACGAAAATACTGAATTGGCAGATCACTTGTTTATTTACTATACATTTACAGCAGACGTTTGGAGATGTTTATCAGCCCTATTCGAGATAGTATGGATGATGCCATGATTGATGACAGAGTTGTACCAAGCATAGGATAGGGGTTGTAGCGGTTCAAAAGGCAGGTTGTATGGAGGTTGCCATTACTAGCAGGCCTTTGGTTGTTTTTGAGGAAACACAGTGTCAGGACTTTTAACAGAAAAGAGGAATTTCTAGGAGAGTTTTACCAGATGTCTAAGGTTAGGATGGTCCCAAGGTATCAAAACTTGGACTGGTGCAACCGTTTTAGTGGCTGTTCAGTTAGAACCAGTCCAACCGTTGGTCCAGCTGTTTGGGCTTGTTCTAGTGATGGTTGATACACAGGCACGTGGAAACTGTATATGTAGTGTTCATTAACTCGAAAAAAGGGCCAATAGATATCTTTCTGATACGTGAAGCGATTGGCTATATCAACTTCAAAGGAGAGCTAAACGAGGTTACAATTGATACGACTTTGGAGGATAGGAAAGTTTGGAAGTGGTCATTGGATGGTAAATTCTCCACTCATTCTCTAGGATCCTTGTTGAGGAAAGTTGGGCAGATTCGCCCCATGTTTAAGTGTGGATGAGGAGATGGTGGATCATTTGTTCCTTCATTCTAACTTAACTAGAGTCATTGTAATCACTTACTGTACTTTTTGGGATTAGTTGGGTGAAAAATGGGTCTTATAAAATACTGCTGTTGAAGACCCTGTCCAAATCTGCTTTAGAAAAGGAAATTTGATTAGTCATCCTCTTTGTGGCGGCCAATTCATGTTGTCTACTGATCAACAAGGTCCAATGATGTGCATGGTCTACAAATCAGCAAGGGCAACGATGTGCTTGGAATATCCCTGGCTTTGGAAAGTCACCATATGGGGCAGTTCAATTAGTCTTTCCGAGACCCGCATTAAGGCATGCCCTACATGCTTGGAATTATTGGCATCCAGTTGGTCCTCTATTCTGGTCTCACAATGGGTGGTTTCAAGAAGATGGTTTCTTGAACCTGAGTGTAACATGGAGGGAGGAGCATAAAGTATAAGGATGGGTAGGGTTTACGCTGCTGAAAACCTTTTGATGCAGGACATATGATTTAATCCTAGCATGCAACATGGAGATTATGAAAGGGTCCATAAAGTAATTCAGTTAATAAAAGATGCTAACCCACCATGTAATTAAGAGTAAATAATAGGAAATAAAATATGATTTAACCTAAATCACATGCCCGTATGCCAAGAAATCACATAAATCAATTAAAATTAAGCCATATGGAAGGATAAAACTTCTAATTTAGCATAGGCACGTTCCACACTCAAGGGACTGACTTGTAGGATCTATGATTATAGGGTTAGGAAGAGGGAAATATGAAAATTGGAAAATCAGGGTTCATGGAAATTGGGAATTTTGGAATTGGGATTTTTTAGAATTTGAGAAAAAGATGAAATTAAGAATAACTTGGGTGGATTGGTTGAAATTAGGAATAAATTGGGTGGATTGGTTAAGGGGATTAATGGATTTCGGTATTGGTATAGGGGAATTAAGGTTTTGGATGAAGGGAAGTTAGGCATTTTGGGGTCCTCAATGGTTAATTTCGGTTGGGGTTGAAGTAGGATGATGAAAAGTTAATGAAAAAGATAATTTGGATGGTCTTGGATAGGAAGGGAAGAAGAGAGGAAATTTTTGGGAAAATACCTCCTTTGGATTAAAAGGAAGATGATAGATGGAAGCTTCGCACCTTCGTTGAATGGGGAATGGAATCACACCACACTCAAGCTCCAAATCACATGGAGTATTCTTCAAATCACATGAAGAAGAGAAAACACAACTTTTTTTTTTTTTTTCTTTTCAAAATAATGACATTAGGGCTTCACATAGCGCCTTTTCTCTTTTGTAGTCTTAGAAAAGACCTTTTGCAAAAAGGCGCTTTCAAATAAGATTCTCAACATAAAGACACTTAATAAATTAAAAGTTGTTCCTAACTCGCTAATCTCAACACAAATATAAGTTATACCAAAACAACGAAGCATGTAAACAATTTAAACAACTAAACTATTTTGTGGCCCCTGGGGTCCACGATCAAGATGTTCGATAATGATCCAATGGTCCGTTCATCGTGTCCACCCGATCCAACTGTCTGATGTGTCCATCAAGCTCCTATATGCAGCTCACGTGCATCTTCCTAGTGTGAAGTTTTCAAAGATGCACGAACATGCACGTGGGGTCTTTAACGTAGCTAGGAGTGTGAATTGGGCCAAGTGGGCCCCATGTAGTGGTCGTCTAGTCATAAGGAAATTGGCTTAACCCTCCTCTGGTATGGTGCTCGGATGTCCTCATCAATTCCCGTCGGCTGAGGAGAATTTGCATTTGGCGAAATAAAGTTGCGGTGATGCTCGAGGAGATTCGGGTCTCGTTGCTGAAGCTCTGCCTCTGTGATCGACGTACTGTCTGACTTTGGTCTGCCTTTCCACTTAACTAGGTACTCTTGGTAACCTCCATGTCGTGTGGAAACCACTTCTTCATCTAAGATATCCTCTATCTCCTCTCTTCTCGTAGGTATGGATGGTATAGGTGGTAAATGTTGAGAAGATGGGTTAGGTAATGGCCATGGATTATGGTATAGGTAAGGGGCATCATCATCAAAGTCTATGTGAGGGTTAGGGGAAGGTCCATGAAATGGTACATGATCTTCCACATTAAATGTGGAATTGATACCCATGTTAGGTGGAAGATATATAAAATAAGCATTCAGACCCTTTTTTTTCAAGATTTCATACGGTCCAACGCTACCGTCGTGTAATTTTTTTTATGGTTCCCTTTGGAATCCTTTTTGGATGTATTCTAATCATGACTCCATAACCCATAACAAACTCTTTAAAACTATAACGTGAGTCAGCAATCATTTTGTATGTTTCATTACTTATATTGATTCTTTTTCTTATCTCTACATGCAAGTCATGCATATGTCATGTAGATGCATGTGTAGACTCTGAAGGCCTATGGAGCACTGACATGAGTATGTAATCTACAGGGGTCATAGGTTCATCTACTTGTCTTACCAGATCCACTCCCCCCCCCCCCCACACACACACACACACACACACACCCGGAGCTCATTTGATCGTGATGATGGCTTAGTAGAGTCAACACGTGAATGTCCCGCATGGGTGTAAGCTCATCTGGTATGTCCTCTGGAATAAAAACACTAGACTTCAATACCGGACTTACCTCAAATGGTAACTCTACATTACCCTTGTGTGTAACCTCAGGTGTCATCTCTATAATAACCTTAGGCGTAACCTCACTTGCCACTTGCCATGTGGGCATACAACTTCAAATCAGTTTTAGTCTCTTTTACAGACTCTTTGGCATTAACTATAGGAAGAGACTAAAGTTGGAGTTACGTCACCTCTTCAGGATCACGTTTCTTGACGTCCTCCTTTTCCGGGGTGCTTTTGGGTGGGAGAGGGTTCAAGATAATCCTTTTGCCGTCATACGGAAACGAACACGTATTCGAGCGACCGAATAGTGTTGCGTCCCTATTATACAACCAAGGCCTGCCCAAAATGATGTGGCCTATATCCATAGGCAAAACATCACACTGCAATGTGTCTGTATAGGAACCGAACTGGATAGGAATGGGACAACGTTGAAAAATCGAAATCGGATAGGAATGAGAAAAATCTCAAGTTGTTAACCTAAAATACTATGCTGAAAATTCAGCAGGATAGCAATTTGAGAGTACCAAGATGAAAATTCAGTAAGAGTGTAATATGAAAACTACAAACTGAAAATTCAGCAAGGCGACTAATACAGGGGCATTTTCACACCGGGCTTGAGTGGGGTAGCCCGTGGGATGTGGGGACACACTCGGGGTGGGTGACCCATGCGATTTGGGGCACACGGGGGAGGTCTCGTGTTCGAGACTCCTCACCGAGGGTGATTAATGCGCATTTCACACAGGACTCGAGTGGAGTAGCCCGTGGGATGCGGGGACACTCGGGGTGGGCGGCCCATGTGATTTGGGGCCCACGAAGGGGTTCGGCCGAGGTCCTAATCCATGCGATGTGGGGCTTGGGCTATGAGATAAAAGGATTAATTCACCATACTTTAACAGTTTGAGCTTTTGGAGTAGGTGGTTAATTGTCCAGCATCAAATTGGTATCAGAGCAAGAGGTCTCGTGTTCGAGACTCCTCACCGGGAGTGATTTATGCATGGGCATTTTCACACTGGGCTCGAGTGGGGTAGCCCGTGGGATGCGGGGACACTCGGGGTGGGTGACCCATGCGATTTGGGGCCCACGGGGGAGGTCTCGTGTTCGATACTCCTCACCGAGGGTGATTAATGCGCATTTCACACTCGGCTCGTGTGGAGTAGCCCGTGGGATGCGGGGACACACTCGGGGTGGGCAGCCCATGTGATTTGGGGCTCACGAAAGGGTTCGGCCGAGGTCCTAACTCATGCGATGTGGGGCCTGGGCTATGAGTTAAAAGGGATTAATTTGCCATACTTTAACAGTTCGAGCTTTTGGAGTAGGTGGTTAATTGTCCTGCATCAAATTGGTATCAGAGCGGGATGTCTCGTGTTCGAGACTCCTCACCTGGAGTGATTAATGCAGGGGCATTTTCACACTGGGCTCGAGTGGGGTAGCCCATGGGATGCGGAGACACACTTGGGGTGGGTGACCCATGCGATTTGGGGCCCGCGGGGGAGGTCTCGTGTTTGAGACTCCTCATCGGAGGTGATTAATGCGCATTTCACACCGGGCTCGAGTGGAGTAGCCCGTGGGATGCGGGGACACACTCGGGGTGGGCGGCCCATGTGATTTGGGGCCCACAAAGGGGTTCAGCCGAGGTCCTAACCCATGCGATGTGGGGCTTGGGCTATGAGATAAAGGGATTAATTCGCCATACTTTAATAGTTCGAGCTTTTAGAGCAAGTGGTTAATAGTCCTGCATCAGCGACAACTTGGGATTACTACGCTGATAATTCAACAATGGTATAATAAGTGGAAGACGCTAGGCGAAAATTCAGCAATGGGATACTCCAAACTAGGAACAGAATTCAGCAATATGATCCTAGATCCTATATGCAATGTATGCTCTACTAACCCTAGATGTGACTCTAACCTAAGTGCAAGATAAAAATCCTATGCTAAATCTATTCTCTGATACCAAATTTGATGCAAGACACATGATTTAATCCTAGTATGCAACATGGAGATTATGCAAGAGTCCATAAAGTAATTCAATTAATAAAAGATGCTAACCCACCATGTAATTAAGAGTAAATAATAGAAAATAAAATCTGATTTAACCTAAATCACATGCCTGCATGCTAAAAAATCTCATAAATCAATTAAAATTAGTCCCGATGGAAGGATATGACTTTCAATTTAGCATAGGCACGTTCCACACTCAAGGGACTGACTTGTAGGATCTATGATTAGGGTTAGGAAGGGGAAAATCTGAAATTTGAAAAATTAGGGTTTATGGGAATTGGGAATTCTGGAATTGGGGTTTTTTAGAATTTGGGGTAAAGATGAAATTAGGAATAAATTGGGTGAATTGGCTAAGGGGATTGATGGATTTAGGTATTGGTAGAGGGGAATTAAGGTTTTAGATGAAGAGAAGTTCGAGATTTTGGGGTCCTCAATGGTTAATTTCGTTTGGGGGTTGAAGTTGGATGATGAAAAGTTGATGAAAAAGATGATTTGGATGGTCTTGAATTGGAAGTGAAGAAGAGAGATGAAGTTTTTGAGAAAATACCTCTTTTGAATAGAAATGAAGAGGGAAGATGATAGATGGAAGCCTCACATGAAGAAGAGAAAACACAGTGCTTATTTTTTTTTTTATCAAAATAATTGCGTTAGAACTTCATAGACCCCATTTTCTCTTTTATAGTCTTAGAAAAGATCTTTTACAGAATGGCGTTCTCAAATAAGATTCTTAACATAAAGACGCATAATAAGTTAAAAGTTGTTGCTAACTCCCTAATCTGAACACAAATATAAGTTATACCAAAATAACGAAGCATGTAAACAATCTAAACAACTAAACTATTTCGTGGCCCATGCAGGTCCACGATGAAGATGTCCGATAATGATCCAATGGTTCAATCATTGTGTCCACCCGATTTGACGATTTGATGTGTCCATTAAGCTCCTATATGCGGCCCACGTGCATCTTTCCAGCGCAGGGTCTTCAAAGATGCACGAACATGCACGTGGGGTCTTTAACGTAGCTAGGAATGTGAATTGGGCCAAGTGGGTCCCATGTAATGGTCATATACCTATAAGGAGACTGGCTCAGCCCTCCTCCGGTTTGGTGCTTGGGTGTCCTCATCACCTTCGTCTCAGCATAGTAAAATTGAAAGTGTGGAGAAAATTTTCATTTGGGAAGGATGACATTATGGAGTTTCTAAATAAGTGATGAGGACATCATGTCATGTACTCCATTGCATACGTATCAGAAGAGGCGGGCCGCATTGATTTCTTGTGGTCAGGCAAATACTCGTGATCGTGCTGAAGACCCCATGTGCATGTGTGAGCATCTGGAAGACCCCACACTGGGAAGATGCACATTGGTTGCATTATGGAGTGATCTAAATTGCTGGATTGGAGGGATGTGACAATCAGGCCGTTGGATCGCATGTATCACATGATCGGGCCATTGATCGTAGATCGTCCACATCAGTTTTTTAGATTTGATCATCTTTTAGGATTTAGTTTTGATTATTTTATGTTTGGACACCTTTGTGAGTGATTTAGTAGATTCTCTTTAGACTAGGGCCATTTTTATTAAAATTTCATAAGATGGTATTTTTTGTAATTAGTGAAACTTGGTGAAGCTATGAAAAGTGGGTGGGTGTTACTCTTTCCCTCATTAAGTTTTGTGATTATAAGAAGAGAGAAAAGGCTCTTGCTCTCTTCTTCTTCCCTCTTCATGCGTTTTGAAGATATTTCCATGCGATTTGGAAAGGAGATTGGTGCGAGGCTAATCTTCATCAATGGAGGTGCGACGTTTGCATATATCTCCACACCATCATCTCTTTTCCCATTCATCAAGGTATTTTATTCAAGTTCTTTGATTCTTCCAACCTAATCCTTCGTCTTCTCCTAAACCCATATTTCCTTTACCTGTCTTCTATTCTTGAAACCCTAAACCTAAATCTAAAATCCTTAACTTTCCCACTTTCCCAAATTATCAAAACCCTAATTTTTATCCTAGGTTGTATTAGGTTTTCTATCTTGAAATAGACTATACCCTATGCTAATTGGATGTCCCTACATCCATTAGATCCTATTTTCCTTTTATTTTATGATTTTGTGTGACAATGTTGGTGACTTGAGCTAGGATTATGCATGATGTTCTTTTGGTTTTCATGGGATTTGTGATGATTATGGCTATTCTCTTGTTTTTTTTTTGTAAATTGTCTAATTCTACTACTTTATCTCACATGTAATTTGGTTCATGCATCGGTCCTGCATCAATAAGATTTGGCTTTTGGACAACGGAGGCTAGTCAATTAGAGGAATAAGAAAGAGAAGAAAGAGGGTCACTCAAGCTTGGAAATGATGCGATTATGAGAGGCGGTGAAGAGACAAAATGTCACGGGTTCCTAATCTTCTAGTGTACCTTTTCTCTTCATCTAGTATTCCAATAGTTGTAGCAACAAAGATTGAAAAAATATGGAGAGTTTCGTTGGGGGTAGCAATATGGAAAGGAAGAAACATCACTTGGTTAAATGGGAGGAGGTTTAGGTAGGGTGCCTGGGATAGGTAAAATTAGAGAGAGAAACCGGAGTCTTCTTGACAAATGGTCGTGGAGATTCAACAAAGAGTAGGAAGCATTATGGAGAAAGGTGATTATTGAGAAATACAACATCGGAAAGAGAGGATAGGAATTGGGTCTTGCTCAAAGCACTCCAATGTCCAAAGAATGACATTAATAGCACGGGGACTGTTCTAAGCCATTGGGGCAAAATTCTAACCAAAGGTTTCAAGTATTTAGCTTCCAGCGATGCAACAATGCAATTTTGGGAAGACGAATGTACCAACAATGTCCTATTGCAACTATATTTCCTAGATTTATATGGGCTCATTAATGAATGGCACGTGTTGGTCAAGGACGTTTCAGAGCAAGTTGTGGACAACTTGTCATTGGACACTATTCTAAGGCATAACCTCAATGATGAGGAAACATATGATTTCTAGAATTGGCTCAACATTTTGGAAGGGGTTTGTCTACTTCCTTTAGTGCATGATGAGAAGTTAAATTCTCAGTCAGATCTCTATTTCACTCCTATTCTAATGAAGCTGGTCAAGTTCACAAACCCGCTTTGGAAATCACGATCTGCTCCCAGAGTTTTCGTGTTCTTTTGGTTAGCCTTTAAAGACCAAGTGTTGATGGTGAACAATCTAAAGACATGAGCACTCGCCTTTCCTAACAGGTGGGTTGGAGAGAACTCCTCATCCTCGAATGCTCTATCAACTACGATTCCACGAGCAAGTTTAGTGGAGGAAAGAGGGCAAGAATGGGTAAAGCTAGTCGTCTTTAATGATTATTCTTTCTTGGAATGTGCGTGGGTTGGGGTTCAAGTTGAAAAGGGCACAAATCAGGAGAAGTTGTAGGCAATATTTTGAATAGCGCCCATAACGTAGCATAGCCATGACGCTACGTAGCGTCAACAAATAGTGTAAGTCCCCTGTAGCATACGCTACAAGGGTCGTAGTGTATGTAGCATAGTGTAATGTAAGTAGTGTCGTAGCATGAGTAGCATATGTAGCGTGCGCGTATCATATGTAGCCTACGCTATGCCTTTTAAAAAAAAATAAAATAAATGGTAATTATATTTTGTATTTTCTGCTTAATATTCTCAACCTATCAGGGTGTCCCGTATCCGTTACGATGCGGCCATATCGGCCGATACGTAATGGTAACGGCCGACACCATTGGCCGTTAGGGGGCTGTAACGGCCGTTACAGTACCGTAACAACTGTTACAGGCCTAAAGAAAATAAGAAAAATTGGAAAAAAAAAAAGACAAAAGAAAGGAAAAAACTTACCTTTTTTCCTTTCTTTTCTTCTTCTTCTTCTTCTCTCTCTCTCTCTCTCTCTCTCTCTCTCTGTGTTCTTTCCCTCTTTCCCTCTTTTTTCTTTTCGGTTTCCCTCTCTCCCATTTTTTTTTTTTTAAAAATAAAATTTGCAGGCGTACACCACACCAGCTAGTTGCTGTAGGTACGTGTCACGCTAAGACGAGCGCTGACACTCCTCGAGCTCCGAGTTGTACGAACGGTTCAACTATTTTTAAATATCAAAGCTACATGGGCTCCACAGTGATGTATTTATTATATCTACACCGTTCATCTATTTTTAAATATCATTTTAGAGCATTACCAAAAAATGAATCGTATCCAAAGATCGTCTGGACCACACCAAAAATAGCAGTGGAGATGATGATTTTCATCGTTAAACAATTCGTAGGCCCACCATAACATTTATTTTCCATCCAATCTGTTCATAAGGTCAAAAAGACCCGAATGAAGAGGAAAAACAAATTTCATATTGATCCAAAAGTTTTGTGATCCCAAAAAGGGTTTCAATGGTAGACGTTCAATCCCCCACTGCTTTTTGCAGTGTGGTCTACTTGATAATTAGATCTGTATTATTTTTCGTGTCAAGCCTTAAGACGATCTCGTCAAATGAATGGACGGTTTAGATATAACACATACCTCATGATTAGACCCATAGGACTTACTGACGTCAGTACACACAGGTACCCCAGGCGGACTCTCTGGAGTTATGCAACACGTTTTGTACACATGCCGCATGTCCCCACCATAATGTATATATTTTATCCATGCCGTCCATCCATTTTGCCATATCATTTTAGGTCATGATCCAAAAAATTAGTAAGATCCAAATCTCAGGTGTACCACACTATAGGAAACAGTGGTTATAGAATGCTCACCATTAAAAAGTTCTTAGGGTCCACTGTAATGTTTATCTTTCATCTAACCGGTTAATTGGGTCACATTGACGTGGATGAAGGGAAAACACACATGTCAGCTTGATTTAAAAATTTTGTAGCCCCCAATAAAATTTTAATGGTGGACATTTAATTATTGTTGTTTCTTATGGTGCAGTCCACCTGAGCTTTGGATGTGCCTCATTTTTGGGCTCATGCCCTAAAATTATTTGGCAAAATGGATGGACAGTGTGGATATAACACATTCATCACGGGTGGGCCCCAAAAAACTTTGACACGTGTGCTACACTTCACAATCCAAGTCCCGCCTAATTCGGGCCCTTAAAAAATTGTACATGAGACATATTAACTTCAAATTTACCAATTAAATTATAGACTGCAATTGCTAACTCACAATGCCAAAATCAAATTGTTTGAATAGTTTTAATTGTTAATTTGTGGGCTTTTATTTTTTAAAATAAGGCCTTTTGATTTTTTCTTTTCATGATTCACTATCCAATAAATGTCTACCAATTCATAAGTGGGATAATGGCAATAAATTGCATGAATTTGAGGCTAATTTGGAGCATAGATTGGTCCTTCAAGTCAGCCCCAAATTGGCAACGCCATCTACCTAAATTTAGTTTCATTTTTTTAAAGAACTATTAGGAGAAATGATATTAAGTTGTTAAGTATATAAATTAGATATTTAGAAAATTAAATATATGAATTTTGTAGTCAAATTCAGGTTACCTGGTTAAAAAATTAATCAGACAGTCCGATACAACTTCTCACCAAAGAGTGGACCGTTACACCACCATAAACATGTTCCAATTTATAAATGAATGCACATTTGGAATGCTTAGAATATTCCGGATTTAATCCATATTTTTTTGGCAAAAAATAAAATAAAATTGCACCGTTACGGGCCGTTACGCCCCCGTATCGCCGTTACACCCCCGTATCCGTATCGGTATCGGAGGGCATATCGTTATGCCAACCGATACCGATACGGGATACCTTGCAACCTATGGGATTTTAATTTCTTTTCGTACTTGTGACTTGTGGTTTCAATTAGACATTATTAATTATAGTTTTCTTAAAAAGTTGTTCATGTGATAATAATTTGATTTGGTTTATGTATGTGAATTAGTTTTTGATAAATGATGATTATTAACTTGTTTAAACATGTTTATACTTGGAAAAATGAATGATCTTTTAGACATATATATATATATATATATTTTTCCTTAATATTGATTATATTTTTTCTATTTTTAAGAAATATCGTGTAGCTTATGCTACATGCTATGCTACTTACGTTACACACTATGCTACTTATGTTACATGTTATAGAGGGTTGAACACTACACAACACACTACTGCTATTTAAAACACTGATTGTAGGAAGGCGAAGGTTGATATAATAATAATCCAAGAATTCAAGTTGCAATCGACAAATGGAGGTATGTTAGATTCTATTCGGGGGTTAAAACATAAAGCCTGAGTGGTTGTCGATGCTGTTGGTGCTCTAGGGGGATAATTGTTGCGTAGAAATTTGACAAATGGAAGATGGTTGATCATGCGCCAGGCCTTTCTCTCTCTCCATTTTATTTCATAAATTTCCTCCGGTTTTCAGTGGTTTTTTTTTTGGCAGTATATGGCCCCTGCCAACATAATCGTCGTGATGAAGCTAATACTTGTGTTTTCCCTCCATCTAGGTTTGTGTGACTTAATCAACAGGTTGGATGGAAAATAAATATTACAATGGGCCCTAGGAAGTTTTTAATGGTGGACATTCAATAACCATTGTTTTCTTGTGGTGTGGTCCACTTGAGACTTGGATCTGTCTCATTGTTTGCCTCATGCCCTAAAATTATTTGTGAAAATATATGGACAACATGGATAAAACACATACAGCATGGTGGGCCCACAAAGCACTGTCTGGTAGCCACCTTGCTACTTGCAGTGCCGCTATGTGCGGCTTCGATGGATCCTCGAATCTACTGAGTTGGGTGGGATCCCCGATTGCAGAGGCCCACCGTGATATATGTGCCATACATACACGCCGTTCATCCCTATTGAAAACTCATTGTAGGGCATGATCTAAAAAATGAAGCGGATCCAAATTTCAGGTGGACCATACTACAAGAAATAGTCATGATTGAATCCCCACCAGTAATAACTTCATTGGGTCCACCGAAATGTATATTTGCCATCTAACTTGTTGACAATGTCACAAAGACTTGGATGAAGAGACCACGCAAATATAATCTTGGTCCAGAACTTTTGTGGCCCACAAGTTTTTAATGGTCATTTACTACTGTTTCCTATACAGTGGTCCACCTGAGATTTGGATCTACTTCATTTTTTGGATCATGGCCTAAAATGAGTTTTTAATGCGGATGGATGACGTAGATGTGAGGCACATACATCATGGAGGGACCCACAATCATGGATCCCACTCACCTTGGTGGATCCCCAAAACCGACACCCGCGTGATCGCGACTTGGACACGGAACGAAACGATGCGGGTGGGACCCTGACTGTAGGGCCCACCTTGATGTATGCATAGTATATCCACGCTGTCCATCTATTTTGCCACCTTATTTTAGGGGATTGTCCCAAAGATGAAGCAAATACAAATTTCAGGTACACATGAACCACTCCACATGAAACAATGGTTATTAACCGTTAAAAACCTTTTATGGGTCACAAAAATTTTGAATCAAGTGCATATTTTTCCCCCCTTTCATTATCAATAGGTTGGATGGTCAAAAAACATTACGGTGGACCCAAGGAAGTTTTGAATAGTGTCTTCATTGACCACTGTTTCTTGTGGTGTGGTACACTTGAAATTTGTGTTTGCTTCATTTTTGGAACCATGCCCTTAAATAAGCTGTAAAAACAGATGGACGGTGTGGATATGCGGTGCATACATTTTGATCTCCTTTTGTTTTAGGCTTGCTGGTTATAGGCTTGTTTTTGGACTAGGGGTGAGGTGGATTCAGTGTTCGAAATATCGGTATCGCACAATGTATCGCACCCTTGGGATACAGATACGTATCGGTTATCGCAGGGATATATTGTTTGTATCGCATAGTTTATCGCACTTTTTGGGAAACATGGGGAAACATTGGGAAAATGGTTGAATTTTTTAATGAAACTTTGGGGACTGTTAAAAAAGACCTCCATACAAACTTTTAAATCATAAAATCTCAAAAAAGAATGGCACATAATAGGTTTCCTTTGTAGAGGGTCCTAAGCTCTGCGTTGTCCGATTGAACTAAGACAACTATATCCAGTATCCACCCCGTCTATCTGTTTTTCTATATCATTTTAGGACATTATGCAAAAAATTAAGCAGATCTAATAATCAAGTAGACCATATCTTAGGAAACAATGGTGATTGACCATTAATGGGCCACTTGAACTTTGGATATGCTTCACTATTTGGGCTAAAATCATAAAATTATATGGTAAAATGGATGGACGGAGTAGATAAAATACATGAATTATAGTGGCCCCACAGAGTTTACTACGTCGTTCCCACCCCAGACGCATGCGGATTTCTTGTGAAAGCCTTTCGCAGGGAGTTCCTGCGATGGGAACCCAGATGGGGCCCACTGTGATGTTTGTGAGAAATCCTCCCCTTCCATCAGTTTTGTGAGTTCATTTCAGGACAATATGCCAAAAATGAACCATATATAAAGCTCGAGTGGGCTATGCTAAAGGAAAATGTGGTTAGGGAAGTTCCTACCGTTGAAACCTACCTGAGTTCGACAGTGATGTTTACATGCCATCCATATCGTTAATAACTTCATTCCTACAGGGATGAACTGAAATCACAAATATTAGCATGATTCAAAACTTTCATGGCCCATGAATATTTCAACTGTGGGCATTCAATTATCACGTTTTTGGCCCTCTTGAGCTTTGGAAACGGTTCATTTTTGGCTTCGTGTCCTAAAATAAACTCACAAAACGGATGAACGGATAGGATTTCTCACAAACATCACAATGGGCCCCACTTGAGTTCCCAGCGCAGGAACTTAATGCGAAAGTCTTTCGCAGGAAATCCGCGTCCGTCACAGACGCTCCTCCCGCTCAAGTTGTCTAAACGGCTCAAAGTTAAATGGGCCCCAAAGTAATGTATTTATTATATCTATACCGTTCATGCATCTGGAGAGATCATTTTAGATCAAATGAGTAATATTCAAAGCTCAAGTGGACCACACCACAAATAGCAGTGGGGACTGATTCTCACCGTTAAAACATTTGTAGGGCCCACCATAACGCCCACCATAACGTTTATTTTTCATCCAATCCATTCATTAGGTCACACAAATCTGGATGAGGAGGAGAAACAAATATCATATCGATCCAAAACTTTTGTGACCCCAAAAGGGTTTCAATGGTAGACCTTTAATCTTCCACTGCTTTTTTCAGTGTGGTCCACGTGATCTTTGGATCCGTCTTATTTTTTGGCTCAAGCCTTAGGACGAGCTCGCCAAATGGACGAATGGTTTGGATATAACACATACCTCATGATGGGACCCACAGAACTCAGTGATGATGTCAACACACCAGTCAGTGGTGTGCGGTACACCACTCTATTCCAAAAAAAGGGCTGGACGCCCTTTTTTTTTTTCAGTAGAGAGGGTTCTGGCCCCAAATATCTCCTAAATCTTCGGATTCCGGCGAAGATTCTCCAGATTTTGATGAGGATTTCCCCCGATGTCGCCCAAATACCTGGATTTCTTCGGATTTTGACAGATTTCTCTCCCAAATCGAAGATTTTTCTTGCACTAACCTACGGAAGAAGCTTCGATTGGAATGACCCACCAAATGGAAGCTTTTGATGATGACGATCTCTTGTACAAGTACCGAAATCCAGTTTCTTGTTTTTTTTTTTTTTCAATTTTTTTGGAAAATGATAGTTTCGTTTTTTTTTTTTTTTTTTTCAATTTTTCCAGGAAATCGCGCGATATCGTCGAAATATCGTGCGATATCGACGATATATCGGCCGACATATGAATTTGGGATTTTTTGGTATCTTCCGGGGGTTATCGGGGGTGTATCGTCTCGCATGGGTGCGATAACGATAATATCGGCCGATAGTATCGATATTTCGAACACTGGGTGCAGCCTTGGCTTGCCTCAAGATGGTGCGACACTTACAATGGGGACCACCTTGATGTATTTATTGTGTATCCAATCCGTACATCCGTTTTTAAAAACCACATGATCCCAAAATTGAAGTAGATTCAAATCTTAGGTGGACCATATCGTAGGAAATAGTGGTGATTGACCATTAAAACCTTATCATGGTCACAAAAGTTTTAGATAAACCTAATATTTGTTATTTTCCCTTTATCTAGGTTTATGTTACCTTATCAACAGGTTGGATGACAAATAAAGATCACAGAAAGATTAGGGTGGGCTGTATGAATTTTAATGGTGGAGGTTCCACCGCCACTCTTTCTTAGTGTCTGGTGCACATCCACCAGAGATTTAGATCTGCTTCATTTTTGGGTTCATGCCTTGGAATGATTTGGAAAAAATGTATGGATGGCATGGATTTACAACAAATACATCAAGGTGGGCCCCACCATAAGGGCTACACTGCCTTCTACGGAGCCAGAGTCACACCGAATCCACTCCCTTAGTTTTTAAGACTGAGAGAGCTTTCGTAAAAACGAAAGCCTCTCGTCTTCTTCAAAAAACTCGTAACGGCAACAACGACTCCCGTCCGTTTGAAATCCTGGGAATCTCTTTGGAAATTCATTTTCTTTCTTAAATCCCTATAATCCTCACCGAAATCTGATTTCCTTTTAAATCTATTCTCTTTGAGGAAAAAATGGGTTTTATTTTTATTTTTATTTTTTATTTTTTATTATAGGTTTTTTATACCTCCAAAAATCCTACGCCGTCAACCATGGCCCGCCAAATACACTCGAAATGCACTCCCTCAGGCAGATTTCGTGAAAAAAGGTACGAGATTATTTATTTATTTATTTCGATTTTCTGGAATGGTAGGGAGAGTTGTCGCCAATTTCGTCGAAATTGCCAATATTTCGTCGACTTTTGGAAGAGAAACGATTATTTGGGGTTTCGGTGTCGCCGGTTCTACGACACCGATGTTATGGGCAATATTATTGATTTCTCGCCGACATTGAAAACGCTGGTCATGCTCTGGACTGCCAATGGATCTGGAACGAAATGAGCGCACATACATATGTATTCAGATATATATTAGAATGATGAAAATTGCTCCTTGTATCCGTTGCCATGTTGGGGAGGGAGGAGGCTTCCCTAGCTCAACTACCCACCTGGAAATGGCGGCACTATGTCTACATACAAACTGTAGTGAGTGCATATTTAGTTATGCCATGATCCACCAATGGGTCAGGCACCAAATATATGCTAGAACCATGAAAAGTGGTGAAATCCAGGATGGACAATGTGAAATGGGTGCATCACATCTTTAATACCTTGTGAGAAATCAGAGATTTCAGTGGCAGTCCTAAGTGGAAGAAAAGAGAATCAGTAACATGCAAGCAGTAAATTGCTGAAAGATGATCTTTTTATTTCATAATGGTGCCGGAATTATAGCCACCAAGAATGGTGGTTGCTACATCTTGATATGCTGGTTAAACAGAACTTGCATTAACCATGCTTCCAACTTTCCGTTCCCGATAAGCAATTTGGTGCTAGTGTATCGTGTCTCCCTTGGAAACTGGAACTTTCAAATTTAGGCTAAAGAAAAAAAGAAATTAAAATGGAAGAGGAACCAGGTGTTTCACCCTAAAAATATAATTGTTTGGACCCTTCTGTTTGTAAATAAAAGCAACAAGGATCTTAGATCAACAAATAATATAATGCAGGTGCATTTTTACACTGGGCTCGAGTGGGGTGGCTTGTGAGATGCGGGGGCACACTCGGGATTGGCGGCCTGCGTAAGACGGAACCCATGTGATTTGGGGCCCACAAGGAGGGTTCGGCCGAGGACCTAACCCATGGATGTGGGGCCTGGGCTATGAGATAAAGGGATTAATTCGCCATGCTCTATCAGTATGAGCTTTTAGAGCAAGTAGTTAATTGTCCTGCATCACAATATTCTCATCCAAATGGAGTGGCACTGAAGACAGGAAGAAATTCAGCCTATTGAAATGGAACAAAGTTTGTAAATCCTTTGAAGATGGAGGAGCTGGCATCAAAGATCTAAGCTTAATGAACAGGGCCCTGTTAGGTAAATGGATTTGGAGACTTGGTAATGAAAAGGATAGAATGTGGAACGTTATTATTAAGGTAAAATATGGGAGTTCGCCAGGAGGCTGGTGGACAATTAAGTCCTCCCTTTATAGGGTTTCTGCCATATGGAGAGGAATCAGCCGAATGAAAGAAGAGGTCACCCGGTGGATTGGCTTTGAGGTGGGTAAGGGAGATTGCATTCAGTTTTGGCAAGATACGTGGACAGGTGACATCCCCCTAAAGGACAAATTCCCCTCCATCTACAGGGTGGCGAGTAAGAGAAATAACTTCATAGCTGATAACTAATCCCTCATTCAGGACAAAGCGGTTTGGAATATCCCCTGTAGGAGGAATCTAGAGGACTGGGAAGTTGATCATTATGTGGCTCTATTATAGTATATTCAGGAAGTGCCCCTGAACATCGGCTGCAATGACATCATCATTTGGAAGCCTGAGAAGTCATCCGTCTACACGGTGCGGTCTTTTTTCAAAATCATATCGGTCAGCAATGCTTCTACCCCCTCTCAACACTCCCACTTCATTTGGAAATATGCTGTTCCTCCTAAGCTTCAAGTCTTTGGTTGGTTGGCTGGGAACAACCGTATTCTGACCCTGGACAATCTAGGAAGAAAGGAATGATTCTTCCAAATGTCTGCTTTTGTTGTTGGTCCTCCGAAGAATCAGTCAGTCACCTCCTCATCCACTGTCCTTTCGCTTACTCAGTCTGGTGTGCCATTCTTTCTTGTTTCAAAATCAGTTGGTGTTCCCCTAAAGATGTGGACACGCTTATCAAAGCCTGGCATGGGGTTAGATTAGGGAAACACAAATCGAGGATCTGGCGGACTGGAATCTTAGCGGTTTGGTGGGCTCTCTGGAATGAAAGAAACAAACGCTGTTTTCAGAACGAAGCAAAGCCTTCCCACTTAGTGTCCTCCTATGCTAAATGCTTTATTGCCGAATGGGCGTCCCTTAGGGAAGGGGCCAATGTAGATCTTTCTTTTTTGTTGTCTTAAGGGTCTGCCTCCTCAGCAGCTCCCTTCTTTTGTACTCTTTCTTCCTTTAATTCAAGTTATCTTTCAAAAAAAATAAAAAAATAAAAAAATAAAAATTCTCATCCAAATGGAAAAAAAAGGAATAAGCATATAGAAAATTGGCACGGGGTACATATTTGTTATTTATTGCCAATGAATTCTTATAGAAAGGAAAGATTGAAAGTTCTGATGTTTTGAATTACATGCAATTCATGAAGTTTATGGATGTGTGAGAAATCATTTGCCTGTATACTTCCAGAACTATGTTACTCTCCAGTTTTCTGAGAACATGTTGGGAATGTTAGGAAAGTATCGAATTTGCTGCTTTTGGGATTTGGTTGGTGTGATGATGCAAATTACATTATGGTAGCAATGCGAGGTGCAATCACTGTACGTTTCCCTTTGTTTCTTTGGTCATTTATTGTTGTATGTGTAAAAGTTCTAAGGAAAATAATTCTGCAATTGTAAAAGTTTATAATATTAAGGATTGCCTGCTAAAAGATGAGAAATAAAGAAATGCTGCAAAGATTGCACACCATTGCAGTCGATATTCATACTGCAAAATCTTTTGTAGAACTGAGCAGACCATTTATACTTTCATGAAATAGCCTGGGCTGTGTTTTTATATGCTAATGTTGTTTTTAAATCAGTCTGTGAGTCTGATGACTTGATAATAATATAGTGATGCATGTATGATTTTGCAGTTTTACCAAGATTTGGCAAATACAGCGAAGGCCTTGGAGTGCCTTCAACAAGTCCTACTCATTGATGAAAGGTATTTTGCAGAAACGCTTTTGTGTCCTCTATATTTTGTTCAGACTTATTATTTTCAAGCTTGGATCTGATTGCCACATCCTTTCATCCTTCAAAAAAAAATAAAAATGGTTCTCATGGCATATTTCTCCAGGTGTGCTAAGGCTTATCACTTGCGTGGGCTACTTCACCATGGGATGGGAAAGCATAGGTAACCCTCTGTTTGTTCTCCTCTTGGGTGCTATAGATGACCTTTCCAATTAATATTAATGTAATTGGATCAATTGATGGTCATATTTGGCTCAACAATTGTTTTCTATCATCAGGTGCCGATGAATTATCTATCCAAGATATCTGACATCCATTGTCCTCTTATGTTCTACATGTTGGTGATGATTGTATTTAATGCCAATGCGGTGTAGTTTGAGAACTGTTGGTGTGCCTAGCGTTTAATGCGCCTTTTCCTTATTGAAAAATTATCCGCCCTGTTCTTTCCTTAACCATGTACACGCCGAAAACAAATGATGTGATGCATTCATAGAAGAAAATTGTCCGAGCCTTAAGTTTATTCAGTGTCTCACGTAGAACATATTTTTGGTGGGACGAGAGGCCCCGATTTAGAACGTCTTTGGAGAAAATTTATTTAACTTCAATAGGTGCATGCCAATAAAAACTTAATTTGTGCATGCCTATATTTAAAAGAGAAACGGTCTGCCGCAAGGGACATTCCTTGCAAGAAAAGTGTAGACAGCTTGGGTGGGCCCCACCTGTGATTTATATGTGAAATCCACGCCGACCATTAGATGCGTCACCAAATGTGAGGCCCAGTGCTAAAAAATCAGGCCTATCTGTATTTTAGGTGGCCCACTCCAAGTGAAATGTCGTATTGGGGAACACACCCTCTAAATTGTTTCCCTTGTTGTGGCCCACCTGAATCATGGATAGGTATTATTTTTGGTCCTTGGGCCTTACATAATGACACATCTGTTGGTTAGAGTGGATGTGACATACACATCATGTTGAGGCTTGTAAATAATCAAGGGTAGGCGTCCCCAACTGTCTCCCTTGTTGCGGCCCACCAGAATCACTGATCTGTCTATTTTTGGACCCTTGGCCTAAAATTGTGTGGCACATTTAATAATCTGAGTGGATATCCCATACACAACTTGGTGTTCCCTGTAAAAAAATCAAGGGTGGGTGTCCCACACCCAACTTGTTCCCTTGGTATGGCCCACCCGTATCATGGATCCTCCTAATTTTATGCCATGGGCCTAAAATGGGGTGATGCACTTGATAGTCAGAGCGGATTTCACGTACATATCACAGTGGGGAATCAAGGCGGGCGACACCACTTTGCTCACATGGTAGTTCTCTTGCAGTGTTGCTCCCAGGAGGCCATTTCTCATATTTATAATATACATTGCTTAATTTGTTACAATTTTTGGACTGCTGATTATTTTTTTAGAAGTAAACTATTTGATTAAAAGTAAACTAAAAGATACATCATGATAAAGCGAAAGAATTTTCAAATTCTGATACAGATCAAGGACAAATGGGTTCGTGCTTTAGCTAGCAACCCACCATAGGGTCGATATCACTTCTAAAACAAGCAAATGAAATGCTTAGCCAAAATGCAAGGTGTAGATTTCATTGAAAACAAAAAACTGCTTCCCTGTAGGTCATTTCAAATTGTAACCATGTTTAGGGTCATTTCCTTCTTATTACCTGGTTATTCTGCTTTGCATAAGAAAACCAGTGAAACATCTATGGTGTAAAGTGATCAAAAGGTTCAAAAGGAAGTTATCTAGATGGAAAAGCCATCATCTATCTCTAACAGGTTGAATCACCCTCATTAAAATACCCTATCTAATTTTCTTCTATATTTCATGTCATTGTTTAAATGCCTCAAATTAGTGTTGGATAAATTGGAAAGGCTAAGGCGAAATTTCCTTTGGGGAGTTGTAGAAGAAAAGTAGAAGTTTCACCTCTCAAGTGGGAAGAGGTATGTAAACCTCTATCCAAAGGGGGTGTAGGAATTAGAGTATTGGAATCTATGAATGTATCTCTTCATGGTAAACTGCAATGGAGATTTGGGACCAAAGAGGGCAAGCTGTGGAGAGAAGTTGTTGCGTCTAAATATGGTCTTTATGAGGGAGGATGGGAGGTTGAAATACCCATTTACTATCAAGCTTCGGGGATTTGGAAGGCCATCAATTCAGTTGGACCTTTTATCAAGCCAGGAGTGGTTTTTTTTGCTTGGTAATGGTCGTCACATCTGCTTTTGGGAGGATCCCTGGTGTGGAGGAAGATCCTTGGAACTAAAATTTCTAAATATTGGAAGTCTAGCTCCCTTATAGAATACTTCAATTGCTTCTTGCTTTTCCTTTGTTGGTGAGAGAGGTATGTGGTGCCCCCTATGTAGAAGAGCTTTATCAGTTGAGGAGGTGGACTATGCTAGGTTATTGGTGAAGATTGAATACTATCACCCTTGCCCTGATCATGAAGACTATGGTTTGGAAGTAATCGCCGTCAGACACTCGAGTCTTTCGACGGAATGCTTTGAGTCTCCTCAGCCTTAAAAAGGGTGGAGTATTTTCATGCATTTTGGTTCCATGGGGCTCCACCTAAGGTACCCTTTTTTGCTGGGCTAGTGGGCCGGAAGCATATCTTGACGATAGATAATCTCTAGAAGTGGCATATGATCGTTTCTAACACATGTTTAATGTGCAAGAGTGATGCCGAGTCGATCGATCACCTCTTCATCCATTTCCATTTCACGAGCCACATGTTGATGCAGGACGTGAATTTAAAATATGATATGCAAGATTTCAGGCTTAGATCCTACCAATTTAGAAACAATCACACAAATTCCACGTCCCACATGAAAATCCAAACATTCAATTAAAAAGGGGAATCTATGCGGGTCCAAGCCGACACAGGCTAGGACTGGACTAATAAAAATTATAAACCAAACGATATCAAAGGGAAATAAAATCAACTACTCATGCATAAAAATCAGTCCCTAATCCAAGGGATTCCCTAATTTCAATTCAATGAACCTTAAGGTGATAAAAAGGGGCAAATCAATTAGGGATAATGTAATATAGGGTTAGGATTCATGAAAAACGGCTATGAGAGGATAAAAGAGGATAAAAACCTGAGCCAAAAGATGATCCCACATGTGGACAACAACAATGGCCCAGACGAACGTGCGTGTGATCCCGGCCGCACGTTTGTGGGGCCCACTATTCAGAAAAAGGCTACCTTGGCCCTGGTCGGCCAGGAATGGACTCCAAAACCCCCAAATCTCAGCTCAATCCGATGTACGGTTTGTGCGTGGTGCTCCGCCGAAGTTTCAGCCCTCCTGTAGGGGGGAAATTCAAAGCAATAATGATGATAGAAGATGAGATATATGGATAGGAGAGGGTAGGGGTGAATTGGGATCGATGTGGCTTCGCACCACGGTAGTTAGCCCTTCGAAAAGGGAGGGCTTCGCACCCACTTTTGAATTCTTCCACAACTCATGAAGAGAGCAGAAAAATAAAACAGGAATTTTTTATTAACTTCAATGAATGAAAAGAATTACAAGGGGTGCCTATTTATAGGGAGAACGCTATACCAAAAAACTCGCACCATGTGCCTATTACTTGGCGATGAAGTAAACTAAAATAAAAACCAAACAAGGAAATCTAAAGCGTTCACGATGTTCTAAATAATAACAATAAGCAAAACCTAAAATATAAAACCAATCTGACGAGTGGGCCACGATCATGAGATCCCATGGTGGCCTTTTCTTGACTATCGGGCCACTTTTCTGAACCAAAACTTGACTTCTAGCTAGGAGGCCCTCCCTGGACGTCGTCATCGAGCCAGATCGATGGTGGGGTCTTCCTTCTACGTACGTACATGCGTAGGGGGGCGGCGTGAGTGCGCGTGATGTCCCCATCACATTTGGTATTCCTTTCTTGCACACTTTGGTGTATTGGGTTATGCTTTGTTCAATTGCGGAATTATTTTGGGCTTGGCACAGATATCCCATTCCTAAAAGGCAGCAAGTGGCTTGGCAGCTCGTGCTACCAGCTATCTTATGGAACACTTGGTCAGAACATAATCGCCGATGCTTTCCCAGTAAACAGGGTCCATGGGGAAGATGTTTTGTGGCAATCTAAGAGATAGTTTAGAGTGGGTATCCGGGGTTAACAGTGTTGGCGTTGATGAAATCTTAGTTTTATTTGGGTTGTTCTTCAGGATGTTTCTTTGGGTTGTATTTTTTGTTGTTTTGATATTTGCCTTAACAGTTTATCCATAAAGTTTCCTCGTTAATCTTAAAAAATGAAAAGAAAAACTATGCGTTTTCTGATAGAAGCAATGTTCGAAGTATCAGTATCCCTACAAGTTTCGCTGGCTAGGGATATGGAAACAATATCAATATCGCCGATAACCAGAAATGCGCGATACATTGCTAATACCTGGAATTTCTAATACTAACTAGAGTTATCGGTGTCGCTAGCTGGAGATAAAGATAATATCGGATATATTTCGATAATATCGGATATATTTCGATAATATCGGAGATAGTGTGAACACTGGATAGAAGTGATGCAATTATATCCAAAATGAGTTTGTACAATTCATAAAAATACAATACAAGTATGAAAACAGATTTCCCCAAACATATTTTTGAGAGAATGAATTTTTGTGGAGTTTTTTGCGATTTTTATTATTATTTAGAATTTCTGGTGAGGGAATCTATTGCTTGCATTGTATTCCATGTATTGATGATACAGGGAAATTTTACGAAGGGTTTTGGGCAAAATATCGCAATGTATCGATATATTGCAATATACCGCTGATACATTGCGATATTTTATGCGATACACAAGAATTTAATAACTTCCCCCACTAGTGTTTTAAATAGTGAATAGCATTTAATGTAGCATTTGACCAATTGACCCTCTAAAGCATGAGGTGTAAGCTACTTCTAGATTTTTAATTAAGGTTGTGCTCGGTTGCATCACATATCATGAAAGTTCATGATATTTTGCATCAAATTAGACCTACTAGTGATGAAATTACATGATATCTGTTGCACCAAACACAATATAAAATAATAGGAAAACTAGGTCAAAGATTGACTATGAAGATAAAGAAAGAGCTACAAAATTGGTTTTATATTGTTACTTCTATTGATTTTTCTAAGATTACTGAGAAGATAAGACTTTTTTTTTTTTTTTAAATTGAAAAATAAAAAAATATGACAATCATTTAAAACGTAAATTAATTTTTATTTTAGTGAAAAATAGCTTGTAGTTGTAAGCTATGTAGCGTGTAGCATTTGTAAATTAGCGTGTAGCATACATGCAACTTAAGCTATTTTCATGAGCTATGTAGCATTAAGTCTAAGCTATGCTGTGTAGTGTTAGCTATATGCTATATAGCATAGCTATTTAAAACACTCCCCCCCTGCATATCGTATTGCCCACATATGGTATTGGCTGATGCTATGAATATTTAAATCACTGGTTACAAGATACAAAAATCCTGTTAACCCTTGGAGGGATGATGTCATTTTAGCAGCCGGACTACAATGGGTTGCAAGACTCATAGTCTCGTTAACTCTTGGTGGACTAAAAAGGATATCTTAATATGTATTCTAATCTTCAAATCTTCCTATTGTTTCAACATAACCTACCATTCTAGTGCATATGTATAGGAACAGTTAAAAAACAATGCTCTAGCATTACTTCCAAGCTATGTTTGCATTAGCAATACTGCCAATCTATCTTCCAAACTATTCCTTATTCACAAAGTGAACTTTATATATTGTTGTTTTTCTGTCTGCACAAACTGCTTAATTAATAACTATCTAACATGGTTACAGGGATGCTATCAAGGATTTATCTGTTGGGCTGGGTGTTGAGTCCTCAAATATTGAATGTTTGTACCTGCGCGCTTCTTGCTACCATGCAATTGGAGAATATGGAGAGGCGGTACTGGATAATCTTCTTTTTAGTATTGATGGTTGGCATTTTTTTTTTCCTAATTTCTTTATGTGGTAACAGGTCAAGGACTATGATGCTCTTTTGGATTTGGAGCTAGATTCTATGGAAAAGTTTGTGCTCCAGTGCTTGGGCTTTTATCAGGTATAGGCACCAAATAATGTCCTCAAGTCTCATCTTGCAACATATATCTTTACTTCTGTTTTGTGGTCTATATATTATGAGAGCAAACAAATACAAGAATGGCCAAATCCACAATTGGAACAAACTAAAAATATATCATGGCGTTCCATGCCCTGAGGAGGAAACTGTTAAGAAGGCAAATTTAACAAATGATCTTTTTTGTTCTTTGTTGCTGAATATGAGATCAATGATCATGTTGAGGATAATTCATTTCTGACAATTTGGGATGGAAATCACCATGAGTGGCATGGGTCCTAGCTAAGCCTATGTATGGTATTGAGCAAGTTTCCACAATCCAAATTCTTGTGGACTGACGTCATTTGTCGATTGTCTAACCAACCCAGGGTGTACCGTATTGGTTACATAATGGCTGTATCATTTGTTACGTAATGGTATTGATTGTACCTGTTACGTGTTATGGGGGCGTAACGGGTACCCCTTAAAAAATGCACCGTAATGGCTGTAATTGTTTGTTATGGTCCATCATAACAGCATAACAGCCGAATTTAAACAGCTTCCAGAAGAACTCCAAAAAAACCAATTATGGGAGGGAAGAAAAACCTACCTTCTAATTTCTCTCCTCTCTCTCCCTCTCCCTCCTCAGCAACGTGTTCTTCTTTCTTCTTTTTCTTATTCTCTCTCCCTCTGTCTCTTGTCTTGTCTTTTCAAAATAAAGGTGATAGAAAAGGCCCTTGTATAGAAGGGAGTGATATGGTACTCTGGTGATGTATGACACTTGATACACTTGCACTCACTAATTGTACACATGGAATATATTAACTTCAAAGTAACTGATTAAATTGTGGGACTTCTGTTGCCAAGTCACAGTCCCAAAATCAGATTGTTTGAACAAGCATAACCACTGATTTTTGGACGCTTGTTTGTTGAAATAGGGCCACTAGATCTTTTTCATTCTTCATTGTCTCATAAACGTCATCCAAATTTACTTTTTGTTTTTTCCCCCATAAATTTCTTGAGGGGAATATTGCCAAATGGTTAAAGACATGCAATGGTGGGATGAGTGTCATACATTAATGAATTTTGAGCCGATTTGGGGCATTCGAGTGGTCCCCCAAATCAGTGACACCTTCCATCTAACTTTAGTTCAATTTTTTCTTAACATTTCTTGGGAGAAATGGTGCCAATGGTTAGGAATGTGAAAAGGCCGAGCTAAGAGTCCGGGAATAAATGCGGAATTAGAAAGAAATAAATAAAGATAACACTAATCAATTCCCACAAAGCAGAAATAAATAGCAACCTCAAATGCATGAGTATTGAGAGGTTGATACAGATGTTGTTCTATGGACATCCTTACACTAAAAACCAATGGCTTATGGTAGGACAACTTGATTTCTAGAACGATCTATGTATCAAAATTCCAAACCAATACAGAGGAAAATAAAAATGGCAAAGAAAACAAACTAAGCTATTACAACATTCCCACAATTGCATAAAACAAATTACAACATTCTCCACAATGGCTTAAAGAGAAATTACAACATTCACACAAAGCCATAATCAATCAACCACCATAATACCAGAAATTATAGTGGTTCGCTTGTGTGTACACTAACTGTTAAAAAACAGCCACACAACTACTTCACTCCCAATATCCTCACCCTTTGGATATTGGCTTTCACTATAAAATAGGTTTTTCAAGGTTCACCTAAAACCTTCACAATTGTGTCTTTCAACTGGGCTTACACAATTCAAAAACTCCACACTCTGAGATTTTCTGAATACCTCAGACAAACCAAAAAAGAAAGAGAAAATTTTCTGGCACAACCTCAAAAACCAAAAAGAGATTTACAAAAACGTAAATATACTTATCTGGATATTCTCCTTTGATGAAGCCTGATAGAACCAATTCGGAGTAGATGTTCAATGTCCACACTCACTTATGAAAGGGTTCCAAGTTCTAAATGATTTTTATATTAAAACAAACCTGGGCTAGCTTGATTTGATTTTGATCTCAAGAAAGGGGAAAACTTAAATCCCTTCTTCAATTAAGATTGGAATAAAGAATTCAAAATCAAATGCAAAAAGCTAATTCAAAGAGAATATAAAATGAGCACAATTATAGCTTAAGAATATCACAAACTTATCTCTCAGAGTGGTGTCTTGATTTTGCTTGAATGACTTACCAAACTCTGAAATTCGTGCTCTATTTATAGGTGAAAAAATTGTTCACTCGACTGGCCTAGTGGTCAGCTCGACTGGTCGAAGGACAAACAAGAACTCAAAATTTCAGGCGCGATAAGATAAGAACGAACCACGACTGGTCGAGTGGCTTGCTCTACTGGTCGAGTGGCCTTTTCGACTGGTCGAGTACTGCACTCGACTGGTCGAGTGGGATCCAGAAAGGTTGCTGGACTTTGGGTCGAGCCTGCTCGACTGGTCAAGCAGCAGGGCTGGTCGATTGTCCAACAGAAATTCAAAAAATTCACAACAAACCTTGGATTGGTCGAGGAAATTCTTAGACTGGTCGAGCCAGTACTTGGACTAGTCGAACATAGGCTAGGACTAGTCGAGAAAAAGCCTATAAAATTATATAATGACCCAAATTAAGTATGCAATTAATATGACCTAACCTATGGTCAATCTAGGGTCATTTATACCTTATAGGTGAATATTGAACAATGAAACATCGTTCGCTTTGGTTGATAGAATATCATGAAGTACTTGAAGCTTGTCATCTGGAAGTACTTTGAAGCTTGTCATTGTATATTCGAAGATGAGCTTGAACTTGAGACCTTGTGACTTGTGTTTCAACTTGAGTATATGAGCTTAAGCTTGTGAAGATTACTTGAGCTTGAATTCTTAAGTAATGCACACTGTCTTGATATAGTTGAAACTTGAAAACTTAATCTAGTACTAACTTCTTGTTCATGAACTTCTAGATCTTGTACTTGAGCTGCTTGAACTTGAATTTGAACTTCTTGAACTTATACTTGAATGTAGGTAAGGATGATATAAATTTAAGCTACACAAGATACATATTCCAAGAGGTTTTGGCATTACAAAATTTGACAAATCTAAGAGCTAGATAAGATAGCATTTACAGATGTATATTAGGGGGATGTGTGATTGCATTTAAAAAAAAATAATTAGGGGGATGTGTGATTGCATTTAATTTTTTTTTTTTAAATTTTTAGGGAGTGGTCCTCCAAATCAACGACACTATTTTTCTAAATTTACTCTTAAATTTCTCATAATTTCTTATCAAGAATGGTATAAACGTTTAAAGATATGCATTAGTGGGATAAGTGTCATAGATTATGAATTTGAGGGCATTTGAGTAGTCCCCCACATCGGCGACACTTTTCATCTGAATTTGATTTTGGTTTTTTCTTATAATTAGTTATCCTTAGGAATATGCATTAGTGGGATGAGTGCCATAGATCGCATGAATTTCGGGCCGGTTTGGGAGGATTTGAGTAGTCCTCCAAATCTGTGACACTTTTTATTCAAATTTAATTTCAATATATTCTTTAAATTACTTGGGGGGAATGATGTCAAATGCATAGGGATGTGCATTAGTAGGATGAGTGCCATAGCTTGCATGAATTTTGGGTCAATATAAGCATATCAGGTTAATAAAATCATTAGACAGGCAAGACGACATTCTTACCAAAGAGTGGACTGTTACACCATCATAACATGCTTAAAACCACAAAAGAATACATATTTGGCATCCTTCCGATATTTTAGAATTTTTTGGGCAACTCAATTCTTTTTATTTTATTTATTTATTTATTGTTTTTCAAAAATAAAAAAGTAAAAAAATATTGACCATTACAAGGTCATGCCCCTTGTAACTGCTGTAACAACTATTGCACACAAAGGTTTTTGGCTCCACTGTTACACCTGCTGTTTCTGTTACTATACATCTTGAACCAACTTGTTCTTCAAGATACAGACACGCAATACATGTTTACATGCATGCATGCATGTATATATCAACATGTGAGTTCTTATCGAGCTCTTATTGGAATGCTAATGTAGTATATGGACCTCACAATTCTCTGAAGCATGTCAATCTTTGTTTCTATGATGTCTGTGTTACTTTTTTGGGCAAGGTAATGAGACTTATTAAAAAAACCACTGCCCAAGAACACCTTAAACGAGAACACCAACAACAACCTGAAAAGAGAAACTAGATTACGGACATCAATGGACTTTGAACAGGAAGCCCAAATTGCACTTCACCCTTCTTACAACCTCTGGCATTGTTCTGCTTGAATTTTGGAAACAATGATTGTTCTAACATCAACTACAACCCGAAAAGAGAAACTAGATTACAAACATCAATAGACACCCTTCTTACCACCTCTAGCATTGTTCTGCTTGAATTTTGGAAATAGTGATTGTTCTAACATCAACTACAACCCGAAAAGAGAAACTAGATTACAAACATCAATGGACTTTGAATTAGAAGCCCAAATTGCCCAATCTGCTACATCCCACTTCACCCTTCTCACCACCTCTAGCACCATTCTGCTTGAATTTTGGAAACAATGATTGCTCTTGCCCTCCTAAAGAGTCCATAAGATTGCCATAAGAACCAAGCACTGCACCAACCTTCCTTTCTTATCAACCTTGCCCCCATGCCAGTACCAAAGAAGATCTTCAATTGACCTTGACATTACCCACGTAGTTTTGAATGCCTCAAGGAAGCTGACACACTTCTTTTGCTTTCTTACAATATAAATTCTTGATTTCTTTGCCTAGATGGAGGTTTAATAAAATCAAGATTGACTTGGTTGATTGCTTTTCAATAAATACTACCTTTTCTTCCATGCTTGCTTTTATTTTAACTCCGTTTATGTTATTTTATACCTTTTGGTTGCAAAGTTATTAGTGTGATTATTGTTGCCAATATTTATGAATTCTCCTTCGCTTACTCTTACTTTAAACTCATGATGCAGAAGGAAATTGCTTTGTACACTGCTTCAAAGATTAATAGCGAGTTTTGTTGGTTTGATCTTGATGGCGATATTGATCCCCTGTTTAAGGTATTTCATTGCTTGCACGTTCTTTTCTGAAACAAATATCTGTAGATATTTGATGTTGGTTTTTGTTTCCAGGGCATCTTTTATCATTATTATTATTATTATTGATGTTTATTAAGGGGCAAAGTAGCCCAGAAACAGAAATGAACAGACAAACAAAAAGCAACAAAATAGAAAAAAAAAAACCTGGAAAAAACAAAAACCAGTAAACCTAAAGAAGATATACAACTCTAAACCACAACAATATTAAGGGGAAACACCTAAAAGAGGCTATACAACTCGAGACAAGTAAACTGAACACCCAAAGCTGATCTAGGTGGTGAGGTATTAGCAAGGAACGGCATCAACTACAACAGGGGCAACAAATTCAACAACAAGGGTCATCGGGGATGATCAGGGATAAGAGCAGACTCCCAATATGTGATTTTGCAAGACATCAGGCTAGCAACCACAGAGGAAGAAACAAAATATCACACAAGCAACGATTATTCCTCTCCTTCCAAATCTCCCAAACAATGGCCATCATCGGCAGACACCAAGCGGATCTTTGTCCTCCACTGATGCTGCTAGCATGCCAAGTGAAAAGCTTGCTGGTCACCAAGTTGTGACTCAGAATTTGGAGAGGATCAAGGACCAGATGTCTCAGGCGAAGGAGCAATGCAAGAAAAGGCAGGTTATGGACTCATCACTATCGAAACAAAGGATGCAAATATTTGGGAGGATCGGCCCTCTATGTTGAAGATTATCGACTGTGAGGGTTCTTTCCCCGACAAGGATCCAAAGAAAAGCAACCACTTTTGGTGGGTCCCTATAGGACCAAAAGAAGGCTGGGAATTTTTTTTTTTTTTGGTGGGGGGGGTTGGTGTGTTGCTCTATTATCTGGAGAAAGGAGCTGCAAGAGAGCTAGTTGGATGGGGAAAGCATCTAGGCTATGGAGACATGTGAGTTGGAGGAAGGGCGAATATCTTGGAGGAGTTTCAGCAGCTCTAGGAGCTCGACTGTTTTGACATCCGAGAGAGCTCTCCTACAAGGACGACACCAAACACCCGATCCATTGACAGAGAAGGAATTATCAACCGAAGAGGAGGTCTGAGCCGATACTAGCCAGTCCAGGGAAAGCAGAGGCAAATGGCCTATCATGAATCCACTGGTCTTGCTAGAATCTAATTCTAGAGTCGTCCCCCAAACTGAACGAGACTCCCTCCAGGAAGGATGGCTTGAGGCTGGAGATAACTTTCCAGACAACAAAAGCTCTATACAAGGAGGAAGGTTTGGAGAACCAAGCTCCCTTTGGCCCATATTTCGAAGATAAGATTATTCTCCACCAGGAGCCTTCTTCCTTAGAAAACACCAAAGCCATTTCCAAGGAGAGGAATTGATAGCAAACAACTATCTAATTCCAGCCCCTCCTCTAAGAAATGATAAATGGAAAATATGGCTTGCATCTTAGAAATGATAGATTAAAAATATGGGTTGCATTTTCAAGCTAGTGTTATATGTGGCTTCCATGGTTCATAGGCGTTAAAGGTATTGGTCTTGGATTTAGATGAATGGATAATCAATTAACATACAGTGAATTGGTTTACAATTTGCACAAGCATACTTCAAAGCCAATGAACTGTTTACAAGCATTATAATGATTGTTGACTATCATTTTAATTTGAGTACCACGAGAATGGCCATGTTAACTTTCACATTAAAAAAAAAAAAAAAACAATTTTTAATTATGTATGATATTGATATCATCGTGGTTAGACAAAATTGCTAGAGAATAGGGTCAATAAGGATGTCCTTCCGAAAGAAATCATAAAAGAATACATTAAGAATGTTACTTTAAAGGTTACCATAAAACGCATGCATCACCGAATAGAGTTTATGGTCTTGCATGAACCTCTGGCTTAAGGTATAAAAACATGGCTTTAGACTTTGGTTGTGCTCTTCCTAGTCATACGAGATGATATTGATTCTTTTCTCTCTTGTATCTTTTTATACTTTTTTTCTTTCTTTTATTATTATTTTTATTATGCACTAAGATGTTTCTTTTTTTAGGTAGACGCTTGAGTGTAACATGAGCATTTTATTCATCTTGTAAATTTCAACAAAAGAATAACTCTGTTGTTGTTTTTATATATTTTTAATTTTTTTTTGTTGGAGAGAACTGCAATGTAGATGATCTCATTTGGTCAAGACCTTAATTCCTTTGACAAAAGATTGGAAAGATGCTGAGCTTGAAGCATTATTGCTCCAAAAGGATGGAGGTTGTCACTGGATGTTTCATGTGAAATCCTTAACATGTTATTGTTTAACTATTTTAATATTTCAAGTGGTTACTCATGGAAATTGAAATGTTGGGGATTTGGTTGGGAGATGAAGATGTAGCTAGGTTGGTTAGGAGATCCGGTTGCTAAGTGGGTGCGCTGCCATCAACCTGGGTCTCCTTCTCCATATGGTTAAGGTTCCCATTCACTCGTGTAATGCGGTGGCGGAGAGGGTGGAAAGACGATTGTTAGGATGGAAAAGGTATCTATTTTTGGAGGGTCTACTGCTCTCCTCAACTTGGCTCATTCGAATATGCTTGTCTACTTAATGTCCATGTTTAAGTGGGTGCGTTGCCATCAACCTGGGTCTCCTTCTCCATATGGTTAAGGTTCCCATTCACTCATGTAATGCGGTGGCGGAGAGAGTGGAAAGACGATTGTTAGGATGGAAAAGGTATCTATTTTTGGAGGGTCTACTGCTCTCCTCAACTTGGCCCATTCGAATATGCTTGTCTACTTAATGTCCATGTTTAAATGCTTGGAACATAATGATTAGAAGGTTGGAAAAGAATTTGAATGGACATCCTTTTGAAATGAACAAGTGACACGCGTAAGTATCATCTTTGGAATGGGCATGATGAGGACATGGATGACCTCATGTTGATGGATCGGGTTGATTTACTGGCCGATGAATTTTGGCATGGATTCGAGCGTAGAAAGGGGCCCAAATATCTTCCATAATGGGCCAAACTTGTAGACCCTTCAATGGACCGCACATTATGGTACTCGTGGTACACTTTTGGGTCAACAAAAGTGTCTTTTGGTGGTACTTTTCTTAAAGTTACGATTTTTACTTTATTTTAAAATGAATTTTAGTTTATTTTGCTTTGCTTATGTCTCACTTAAGTAGATATGGGTAATTTAGTCTTTTCCCTTTAAATAAAAATGTAGGGTTGTGATTATAACATCCAACCCATAGTTATGCTTTGATGTAAGGCCCATATTAGTTTTAGGGCTTTTCTTTTGTTTCCATTCATATAAAACTCAATAACAAAAGTTGTCCAACGGATTTTTGGGACAATTTCTTATCTTTCCTACAAGCCTTGGCTAGGGTTTAATACAATTGCGTGTGGTTGTCGATTTTCATCTATTAGCTAAATTAGGGCAAAAGCTTACAAACCAAAAAGCTTAGGAGGTGCGCGGACCAGATCTCTAAAATTCATGAATCTTGCATTACTTGGGATGTCTTTGGTGGTTGAGGTCAGAAAGCGATTCTTCGTGGAGGCATGTGATTTTGAGCAAATATGGTTATCAAGGAGGATGGTTTAAGATGATTCCTCTCTTTATAGTTGTCTCTATGATGGCAATCGGGTTTTTGCGTTACGAAATGACTTATTCAGTGTAATTGCTGATGAACTGTGTACTCAGTTTTGGGAAGATGTCTGGTTTTACTCATCGCCCATGTCATGTTTTTTCCTTGTCTCTTTCATTTAGCAGTAAACAAAGTTGTTATGCCTTCCAAAGTCTATAATAGGGTTGGATGTCAAGTTTTTCGGTCTCTTTGCTTCAAAAGGGTATTACTGGATGATGAAATTGAGGATTTTATTCGCCTCTTGGTCCTTCCTTAATTGTTGCAGTCTAAGAGAAGGGGAAAGGGACTTTTGGAGTTGGACCTTAGTGAGAAATGGGATCTTCTTAGTCAATTCCTTTTACCCTTTGTTATTAGGGTTGGTGAGGGTGCATTCAGTGGCTCCTACAATGTTCTTTTGGTCCTCCTGGGTTAGTTTACTTTAGTTGGGTGGTGGGAAGGGATAAAGTCCTCAAGATCAGTGTTCGAAATATCGGTATCGCACTATGTATCACACCCTTGGGATATAGATACGTATCAGTTATCGCATGGGATATATCGTTTGTATTGCATAATTTATCGCACTTTTTTGGGAAACATGGGGAAACATTGAGAAAATGGTTGAATTTTTTAATGAAACTTTGGGGATTATTAAAAAAGCCCTTAATACACACTTTTAAATCATAACATCTCAAAAAAATATATGCACATAATAAGTTTCCTTTGTATAGGGTCCTAAGCTATGCGATGTTTAACTGAACTAATGCAACTATATTTAAATTGGATGCATGATATTTATAAATATATCATAGTCATGTATGAAAACACAACCAATTCATTGAAAAGCAAAAGAAGAACTGAAGAAGTAAAATTTGAGAAATATGTATATCAATGATGGGGACTAGTTGTGGTCTTGACCCAAATAGAGTTGCGCGGTGGCTCGTAATCATCATCTTCATCTCGATGGGGCTGGGCATAGTACTGCCGCTCCACAAATCGATAATATTGTGCCCAGGTCATAGTAGAGTGGTACCAGTTAAGATACTCCCTGACATAATGCTGGTACTCATCCTCTCCAAACTGAATTAATACGCCCATCCGTGGGTACTGCGTAATCGTCACAGTCTGTAACTGATATAGATCTGGGTAGGGCACATATGAAGCTCCTTAGTATCCATATTGTTGGCCATATCCATACTGCTCCTCATATCCTTGCCCATATGCAGAAGTGAACTCCTGACTAGGGTTGAAAAATGATGTGCCGTAACTGCTGGAGTCACTCGTCGTATATCCACTAGGTCCATATCCATGCCCATACTGTGGCACAGAACTCGAACTACTCTCCTGTGTTTGTGATCCAAATTCATGTTGTGGCCTACAACTCGAGCTCCCCTTCTTTGTCCATGATCCAAATCTAGAGCCACCTCGCCTGTCACGAACGCTTGTGTCCCTCATACATTTTGCCAGCAGTTCCTCAAATTCTGAAAGTTTATGAGTCTTCCTTTTCTGCAGTCGCTTTTGATGCGTGCATGTCTTATTGTAAACAAGACGGGGTCGTGGTTCTCTTGGAAGAGAACCATGGTCAGGGTCCTGCATGGAATGATCGAAATTCTCCTCCCCAGTGAAAGGGCTAAGAGGCCTCTTATCTTGACTCTCACCCGCGTCGCCACCATCCCCGTCGCCATCATCATCATCATCATCCTTACTGTAATTAGAGTCATCGTCACCCCCTTATTGCCGCCATCATCATCACCGGACTCATTCCCCACATCACTCTGACTCAGTCTCGGTGTCAGACAATGTCTCCCCGCCACGTGTCCCATGTGATAGTGACTGCCGCGGGCTGCCCTCCGGCATCCTGGTCAATGGGTCGAATCCCTTTGCAGGAGACCTTTGCTGCTCCACATGTGCATTAACATCAATCCCTTGTGTCTCTGCTTTCGCTGCAACATGTGGCTTTGGTCGCCCATCTGAGTTATCAAGTCATCTGACCTAACCCACTGGTAAACTGGGCCATCCTCCACATCCTCAACATATGCATGTTGTCCGACCATCATCAAGTCTAGTGGGTCTTCCTGCGCTTTTCTTCTTCCTTTCGTGTGGAGCAACCTCTCTCATAACTTCATATTGTAGTGACAATAGACTAGCTTCTGAAGCCTCTCATACCCTAGTCTATTACGTTTATTTGTGTGGATGAGGGAGAATGTACTCTAATTCCTTTCACAGGGTGACGAGAACACCGTCTGTGCAAGCACACGGACAACCAGTCGTTGTAACGTCTCGCAGTCAGTCTCGTACATGGACCACCATTCGCCTGCATATCATAAGATTCTTTCATTATTTTAGATTTTCCAAAATAATATAACAGTTAAGTTTACCGCAGTAACTCACATGCCATCATGGTGTTCCTTAACTTCATTGTAGGGTGGCATCCAAATATTGTAACCGCGTCGTGGAATTTAACAATCTGTTGATGGCATATAGCAACCAGAATAAGTATTGAATGGTTGAGATGAAGATAATGAGAATGTAAGTGCAGAACATATTTACCTCACTACCAAAGGTGCCTTTCCTCAAACAGTTGGGGAATAAGTGATCGTACACCTCATGTACAACCCTCTTTAACGAATTATCTTCAAAGAGATTCCGGCTGTAGTGGTATTTGGGATTCAGGAAATACATTGAAGACCAACATATACACGTTAGTTCAACCCTCGTTTATTGTTGCATATGGAAAAAAAAATTCATATATGTACTTACCAGCCTAATGTAGTGGGTGAGAAAGCGTCTTTTCCCAACGATTGTTTATTATTGCATGCACTCACTTATATGCATCGGGAGCTTAGCCATGATGGCCTCTTTCATCAGTTGTATGGACGGATACAGTGACCCCATCGATAGATTTGTCTCATTGTCCACCATCCTCAACACCTCATAAATGGGCTCTAGATTACCCACAACACCGTGCACGCGATCCCAAAATGAATTTCCCAGCACTAGTTCCTCGATGTGGTAGGTCACTTTCGTCAACCTCTTTTTCCATTCTTCGTAATCATTAGAGGCGAAAAGCTCTCGTAACCCCTGTTTGTGTTTGAGAAGGCTACTTAAGGCGATATAATTTGTGGCAAACTGCGTCGCCTCGGGGCGCACTATATCCCCACCACACCTTTCGCACATCGCGGCTAATAACCAGGCGTGGTTGTATACGAAGTTTGTGATAAGCCGTGCATTAGTAATTATGGTCTTCATTGATGGCCTATCTTCGATCGCCTCCAGCATGAGATTGATGCAATGGGCTACGCAGGGGGTCCAGTACATATGATACTTGTGCTGAATATCTTTCCTCGCATTGACAAATGCACTCCCATTATCCGTAACAAACTGCACAATGTTTTTCCTCCCAATATCTTGCATGACGTCGTGCAATATTTTGTAAATGTAGTTAGAATATTTAATCTTACTACTCACATCTATATACTTTAGGAACACCGCCATCCCCTGGAATAGACCATAAAATTTATGACCGACATCTTCGTTGCTCTGGTCCAACCATCACACATGACGGTGTAGCCGTACATCTCCCATGACTGCTTATACGAATCGACGTATGTCTTCATCTCTGCATGTCCATCATCCAAGTACTTCCCCATGATCTGTGCGGGTGTGAGCGGCTGCACACCCTCACCCCCACGCTGCACTTCACTTATCATATTTTTGAAGTGTTGGCTTGCTGCGGCATTCGCAGGGATTTGATCGTATATAAAAAATTTCGCTATAAGTTTTTCAACTTTTTCCCGCACATCCCTTCCACTAAACATCTCCTTTATTTTCTTTTGTGTCCCTTCTGCCTTTTTGTACATCCTCGGATCTGAAGGTAGATCCGGCACCCGCATGCTACTACTCTTGCCCATGCCCCATATTCCTTCCCGCCTACTACCCTCTCCTGATCCACCCCTAACACTCCCCCCTGCTCCACTCCCCCCACTCCACTCTCCCCTGCTCCACTCCCCCTATCACGCTCATGGATAGACCCATCAAATCTAGGCCTACTCGTGTCCTACCTCTTATCCTGATCCCTCTCCCACTGATCCCGCATGGACTCTTGAACTGCGCGTTTGTAATTGGGATCATCATCGCCATCGAGATCTACTACATCCACCTCACCTACATATGGTGGCCGCCCCAACTCCTCCCTAATCTCCCTCTCCCGTGCATGTCGTTCATCTTTTGACTTCACATTTTTTTTCTTTCAATATGGTCCTCATCTGTTCTCGCACATCCTGTGGGCACTTAGGGCAATCCACAACATTGCAATACCCTCCTGCTAAATGCTCCTTTAAGCGGGTGGTTACCCCTCCACTCCTCGATACATGGCCACATAAATTACAAATACTCCCGAATCGATTATCGGGAATGGGCCGACTGTACGTCCACCCTATATCAGGTTGTCTCCCTCCTCTTACTCCTGACATATTTTATCTGTAAAATAATATTTTATCTATCCATTGAGATTTTAGATAGTGCCAATATCAGATAGATCCACCACTCAGATGGGCCACACCACATGGAACAATGGGAATTGATGCCAACAATAGGTTAGTAATTAGGGGCCACCATGATGTGGACCTTCAATCAAAGCCATTAATCAGGTGTAACTCACTAAAATAAAGAGAAGGTACAAAATTCATCCTGATAAAAGAAACTCAGGTGGGCCTCACAGCGTGAATTTATCCATTTGGAAGAAGTTTTACATTGTTCCCATTAGTGTGGCCCACAATAGTTTTTTAATCAGGCTTATATTTTGTATGTACGGATCATAAGATGAACGGTGGATTTTACATTTACAGCATGTTTCACCCTACAGAGCTATGACTGTTTTATTCCCAGCATGTTTTCACTTCATACAGGTGTGTACATGAACATATCAACAAGTTGGATGGAAAGTAAATGACTTGGTGGACCCTGAAGTGACGTCACCAAGTTCTGTAGGCCCACCATGATGTATGTGTTGTATCCACACCGTCCATCCATTTAGAGAGATCATTTTAGGCCATGAGAAAAAAGAATGAGTTAGATCCAAAGCTCGAGTGGACCCCACCACAGAAAACAGTGGAGAGAGTGATGCCCACCATTAAAAATTTCTAAGGGCCACAAAAGTTTTCGCTCAAGCTGAAATTTGTTTTTTTCCGTTCTTTCATGTCTGTCTTAACTTCTAAAGAGGTTGGATCTCAGATAAACATCATAGTGGACCTTAGGAAGGTTTCAACGGTGGGCGTCCCTCTCCTCACTGTTTTCTGTGGTGGGGTCCACTCCAGATATGGATTTGACTCATGCCTTAAAATTATCTAGCCAAATGGATAGACGGTGTAGATACAACACATACATCATGGTGGGCCCCATAGAACTTGGTGACGTCAATTCAGTAGCCAGTCTGGCTACGCAACATGTTAGTGTCTAATTCGCGTCCTACAAGTCCGCGCAGGAGAACTCCCCCTGACACCAGTCCCGTGGCTGGTGGTCGATGCTCTGTGGACCCCACCATAATGTATTTGTTTCATCCATTCCGTTCATCCATTTTTACGGATCATTTTAGGGATTGATGAAAATAATTATAGGGATATAAATCTCAGGTGGACCACACCACAGGAAAACAATAACGATTGGATATCCACCATTTAAATCCTCCTAAGGCCCATTGTATTGTTTATTTGACATCCAATCTGTTGATTGGATCATAAAGACCCAGATGAAAGGAAAAAATAAATATCAGCTTGATCCAAAGCTTTTACAGCTCCCAAAACATTTTGAATGGTCAACGTTCATTCAACACTGTTTCCGTAATGTGCTCCACTTTATATTTCGATATGCCTCATTTTTTCTCTCATAACATAAAATGATCTATAAAAATAGGTGGACAGAATGGATGAAACACATACATCATGGTGGGCACCAACCACCAGCCATTGGTTGGTGCCCGTGGGAGTAGCCAATCCGTTTCCTTCGCGTGGCTCTTTCAGTACCCCATGTGTCCTGTATAAATTTTGTGGGGTCCATCGTGATTTATGTATTTTATCCACTCTATCCATCCATTTTACCAGATAATTTTAGGGCTTTAACAGAAAAATGAAGTATACATAAACCTCAAGTGGACCACACCATAGGAAACAGTGTGAATTGAACATCTACCATTGAAAATTTCTCGGGAGCCACATAAGTGTTGGATCAAGCTTGTATTTGTTTTTTTCCCTTCATCCATGTTTGTGTGATCGTATGAACAGGTTTGATGAGAAATAAACTTGACTGTGGGCCCTAAAAAGGTTTCAACGGTGGAAATCATTATTCCAACTATTTCCTATGGTTTGGTCCACTCGATCTTTGGGTATGATTAAATTTTGGGCTCAACCGTTAAAATAAGATGGAAAAACTGATGGACGGCGTGGATAGACCACATACATTCACGGTGGGCCCAGTAGAGTTTACTCAGTACGATAATAGCGTACTGAGTAACTCAGTACGCAATCCGATTTCATCATTGACCGGGGACAAGCGACGTCACCAAGTTCTGTGGGTCCCACCACGATGTATTTTTGGTATCCGCACCGTCCATACATTTGAAAAGATCATTTTATGGCATGAGCCAAAAAATGGGTCAGATCCAGAGCTCGAGTGGACCCCACCACAGAAAACAGCAGAGAGAGTGACGCACACCATTACAAACTTATTGAGGGCCACAGGATTTTTTGATTAAGATGATATTTTACCCGATCTGTCCATCCATTTTACCTGATAATTTCAGGGCTTTAGCCCAAAAATAAAGCATATACAATGTTCAAATGGGCCACACCATAGAAAATAGTTGAATTGAACATCTACCGTTGGAAATTTCTTGAGGGCTACTTGGATGATTGGATCATGCTTATATTAGTTTTTTCCCTTCATCCACGTCTGTATGATCTTATTAACGGTTTGGATGACCAATAAACATCACCGCAGGGCCGAGAAAGGTTTCAACGGTGGAAATCAGTATCACCACTGTTTACTGTGGTATGATCGTTTAAAATTCCTAAATTTAGGGATCAATCCCTTAAAAGATGGGAAAACAGATGGACGGCGTGGATAGACCACATACGTTAAAGGTGGGCCCAACTGAGTTTACTGAGTACGATAAGAGCGTACTCAGTAACCCAACACGCAATCCGATCGGTTTTTCACCCATCCGCGTCCCTCTCCTTCACTTTCCCTCTCCTTCACGCACGAAGGGTTTCACTTTCCCTCTCCTTCACGGGTTCCAGACCGACGTTCTCTCACTCCGGAAGGAAGGGTTCCTCAATCCGGCCTGATTCGTCGCTGGAATCTCCGATAAATCCCCACCGACATGCTCCAATCAACGAAGAAAGAGGGAAATTGAAGAAAATAGTGAGAAAAATGGAAATCTTACTTACCTGTCGAATGGCCCACCTCCGATCACCGCTACATCCTACGGGTACAGGTACTCTCTGATTTCTCTTATTATTATTATTATTATTTTTTTCTGATTCAAATTTTATTTTTATTTTTTTTAATTTTTAAATTCTCCACAACCCCGCATCAGCTTTTTATGGTCGTTGTGGGTTGTTGGCTACAGTGGGACTCGTGAGTCCCTTGCAAATGTGGTCGTAAGTGTCCGTGAGTATGTTTGTCGATATCTGACAATAATGGAGCCGGAAATTGTGCGATATCGACGATACATCGTGCGAGATATGGATTTTGGGTTTTTTTTGTATCTTCCGGGGGTTATCGGATGGGTTTCGTCTCGCTGGGGGCCGATAACGATAATATCGGTCGATAGTATCGATATTTAAAACACTGCTCAAGATAAACACTTGCAGAGCAAAAGCTTTATAATTCCCAATATCACTATCCTTTGAATCTGTGGTGGGGAGACCGTGGAGCACCTCTTCATGTATTGCAGGCTCACTTCAGAGCTATGGTGGAAAACTTTTCGATCTCTTTTAGACTGATTGGGTATACTTGGTTACAAATATTCATCCGTCCAAGCTTGGCGTGGAGGTTGTAGGGGAATTAGAGCTCTATGGAGAATGGTTTTAAGACTCGGACGAGTCTGTTACGACTCATCTGAGTTGACTGGGATTTGGTACTACCTGATTCAGTTTGATACCACAAGTCACCCCCTTGTGTCACTCCTGGCTAGGGTGAGTCAGGCCTATTCAGCCCTAACTCATGCGAGCGGTGACTCAACGCAGTGCAATATGAGTCAATCCTAGTCTCGGTGTCTTTCAACCATACCATGGAGTCTATCCCTCTTAGCTGGTCTCTTCTTGGTCTGCAAGGAAAGAAATAAGAGATCCTTTCGTAACAAAGTTGAATCATCTAGGTAGGACTTTCGAAGACCTACCTACCTCATGAGCTTCCTGTTTCAAGGTGTTCATTAATTCTTCTCGGATGTTGACCTTTAGGTGCTGGTGAATTCTATTCTCTCCTTGGAAACTACCAGAGAGAATATAATCTATACAAATATGCTATGATGGGTCACAAATTGCTTACATTTAAATTGGAATGTTCACCCAGAGCGAGTACCACTGCTTGAATTTTAGATATTTGTTCACAATGTCATCGCAGCACTACTGTAAGATCTTATTAAATGTGTTTACTTTTGAACTGATTTTAGTTCACATAACATAAAAGTTGCATTTCATCTCCAAGAAGGTTCTAGTATTTAAGTTATGAATGTTGTTATCTTTTTTGTTTTCCCTTAAGCATGAAGTTTTCTTGTTTGTTTCCCACTTCAGGAATACTGGTGCAAACGGTTACACCCAAAATATGTCTGTGAAAAGGTTTACAGGCAACCTCCTCTAAGAGAATCTCTGAAAAAGGGTCGGCTCAGAAAGCAAGATGTTATTGTCACAAAACAGAAGGCTACTCTTCTACAGGCTGCAGACCTCATTGGCAAGAAGATTCAATATAATTGCAAAGGTTTCATGCCTAATAGGCGTCAGGTAAATTTTTATTTTTCATTCAAGAACCATTGTTGAAGTATGAGTTATCCTTATTTGAATTTGTTTCTTGGGTGCATTTGCATTTACTATTAATAATTTGTTGGTTAGTTCATTCTATTCATACATTTGCAAGGTAATCTTACTGTTAAATTTGCTGATAATTACAATTCCTTTGCAGATATACCTAGCAGAACTGTTTCCAATTTAAATTTTAAGCTTTACTAGTTTTGATATCAATAGTCCAAGCCTTGTTTCGGTTTAGTTTCGGATCACTGTGACTATGTCGATTCATCTCAGGTTCTTTATATAATACCATAAGTAAAGAAACTTAGGCTTGGACACAGGACTTACTTTTGTTTTGAGAGCTTTAAGGCTCCTTCAAGTTGACTTATGTGGACTCAGACTACTCTATAATTACTACAGACAAAAAATTTTAGTCCTTAAAGTTTCCATTAAGTCTGTTCTTTGTTGTTTGAGTTAGACTTCTTCTATTCAATACTTCGGTGGAGGAAGGAAAGATGATGCATACTAAGGGTCTGTTTGATTGGCAGTGAAACATGGTAAAAGATAAGGAAAAGTTAATTTCTGCTGCCAATTGAATTCATTGGAAATAAGAGGATTTTGGAAAAAAAAAAGAAGAGCCCGTTTGATTTGCAAATGTTGTAATGCAGGAATTACAAGGGGCCTTCTTTCCTCTGTTTGATACACATGGTAACATATGCATTTCAATGAGAAATGTTATGGTGCACGACAACAACATACTAAATCTTAAGGACCACATATGGATTTCTATTTCGCATATGTCACAGGCATTTATGGATGATAGAAATTGTTCATTCATTGGGGTAAATTGTATGGCATATACAGAAAAAAGATAAAAGAAAAAAAGAAGTAAATAAATAAATAAATTGTGATTGGACAATCCCAACAATTGTGATCTGATGGACACATTCTTTACATGGTTAGTGTTGTTTGATCAATGTGATATTTGGTCTGCGAGTCCTTATAAGATGCCTTCTTATGAATGAACGGTTCAGATCATCAGATACATGTTGGATTGGTCTTGGAAGAGGGAAGAGGAGTGGCTTTAGATATAGATCCTCATTACTATAGTTAGAGATAATGGTAGCTTTAGATCATGGTTTTGAATATCGGTATCGGTGGGTGCATCGGCTCGGCCAAAAAATTATACGACACAAGCGTCGTGTATTGATATCAGTCCATATCTTCTTCTTCTTCTTCTTCTTCTTCTTTTTTCTGTTTTTTTTTTATATTATTTTTTTAATTTTTTAAGACATGCATGTGATGGTGTATCAGACCATTCTTTGATGAGAATATTGTATGTTGGTTTGACTTGTTGAAGGTTAACTAAATTTGCTCTAATTGAACACAAATCAAGCATGATTTGGTGAATTAGGGCCCATTACATTGAAATACAACAAAAAGTAGATGAAAATATCAAAAAAGAAAGTGAAGATTTACCATTCTCTCTTTATCTTTCCCATAATGGCGCACTTCGCTTTGATTTACCGAAACCCATTCAAATCATTTGTTTTGACCTCAAAATGGGTCTAGATCTAGCCTAAAATGAGTTTTTAATCTTTCTCCATGGTTTAAATGAAAAAAGAGAGAGATGTAAGTGAAAATTTGAAAAATAAAAATAAAAATTCAATAATGGGCTTTTCTATGCACATTGGTTTGTATTGGCCTGTATCAGTGCCAATATGCCCTGTCGGCCGATATAGACTGATACGGGTCTCTCTCTCTCTCTCTCTCTCTCTCTCTCTCTCTTTTCTAGTTTCTAGTTGATATGGCCTTGTATCGCATATTGTCTCATGTCAATATGGATACATTACGACCGTATTGGCTGATACGATACCGATATTCAGATCTATGCTTTAGATATAGGTCCTCATTACTATAGGTAGAGTTGGCAGTAGCTATTTTTAAAATCGTGACACCAAAATCACTATTGGGTGTATTCACTTTTCTGCGCCCAAATGACGCATGTTTCACATGCTAACAAGGCCCAAGTGTTAGTGGATCCTTGGGAGGGGTATTTTTGACATTTCCCTCATGAAAGGGTGGCTTTTAGGGTTAGTTATGTTGGGGTGAAGAGAGAGCTACGATTTTTGGTTGTTTTTTGAGATCCTCCAAGAGAGAGAGAGAGAGAGAGAGAGAGAGAGAGAGAGAGAGAGCTAGTTTTTTGCTGTAAGTTCTCTCCATCCCTGTAATCTTCTTTGAATAATAGATTGATAGTCGCTTTGTGTCGTGGTTTTTTCCTGCAATGGGTTTTCATGTAAAAATCGTGTGCTCTCTGTGTGCTTTTGGTTGGATTTTTGTTTTCTCTGGTTTGTTTTAATCCAGATTAAGGTGCTTCAGCAGGGCTGAATCTTCAATAAATGGTATCAGAGTGAGGTTGGTTTGTTAGTCTGGATTTGAGATATGATGTCAAGGGGATCGAATGTGAACTTCGAGACAAATTCATGGGTAAAAACAACTTTCAACTATGGAGATTGAAGATGAATGCCATCCTAGTTCAACAAGGGCCGCAATATGCACTCCTTGGGAAAGAGCATCGTTCGAAATCTATGAAGGAAGAAGATTGGGATGAACGTGATCAAAGGGCAATTAGTACAATTTAATTATGTTTGGCCGATGAAGTCTTTTACAATATCATATATGAGATGACTATTGTAGGTTTATGGGCAAAGTTGGAGAGTATTTATATGACGAATTCTCTTACCAATCATCTATTTCTAAAGAGGCAGTTTTATACTAAGAAAATGGCGGAAGGGTTGGATCTATCTGAACGTATTAAAACATTCGACAAACTAGTTTGCAAGTTGACGAGTGATGAGGTGAAGATCGATGAGGAAGACAGACCTAATTTTGTTGACATCTCTCCCCAAGTCATTCAAATATCTGGTTAATACTCTTTGCCATAGTAGGGATACTTTGGACATCGAGACTGTTATCGCAACCCTTTAGTCGAAGTATTTGCAACAGTAGAGCGGCGGTGAAAGTACCTCTACAGATGTGTTATTTTCTCGAGGAAGACTATCTGAGCAAGAGAAGGGAAAACTGCAATTAGATCCAAGTCAAGAGGTAATGGAAAGTTGAAGTGTTGGAATTGTTAGAGGATGGGACATTTAAAAAAGGTTTGACAGTTTCCCAATGTTCGGAAGGATGAGAAGTCAGATGATTCGCCGAAGGAAGCTAATTCAATTGAATCTGGTGAAGGTTTAGATGGTTGTGATGTATTGTTGGTGACCAAGACCAGGAATGGATCTTAGAAACGGGGGCATCGTACCATAGGTGTCCTTGTTAGATTCCTTATTCCTGCTCTCCCTTCCAAGTATGTCTTGCACACCTCTTCTCATCTTAAGAGGTGAAGTTTTTGCTTCACTTCAGCCCTTAGCTATAGAAAATCCCATCACAACCACCTTACACAAAACTGACATTGGTTGTTTGAAAAGAGGCAGATAATATAGTGGTAAATTCGACCAAGTGGCCTTGATCAACTTAGGTCTACCACCCAGTGACAGATGTCGAATTTTCCACTTGGATAATTTTGCTTTCGACCCTTTCTTCCGTAGGTGCTTTGCAGGATTGCCAATACAGAGCGGAAGCCTTAGGTATGATGATGAGAGCTATCCTGTCTGGCACTCGAAGACCCCCGCTAGCCTAGCCACCTCTTCCGTAGAAGTAGAAACCACCAACATTTCACTCATAGAGACATCCACTTTTAAGCTGGAGACCACTTCTAAACATCTCACTAGTTTCATCAAATTATCCATCATTTCTACCTTTGCATCCTAAAAGATGGTGACATCGGCAAGGTATTTCATAATAGTAGCGTCAACCACTGCCTTAAAAAAAAAAAAGAAAAAGAAATTTTTTTTTGGCCTCGTAATGGGCCGTTACGAGTCATTTTTCCGTCATAGCCATTACATAATGGTAACGATGGTAACCGTCGCACATTACGGGGTTGTGACGACCATTATGGTCATTAATCGTTTTCTAAATACCATGGTCGACAACGAACCGAAGATGCAAAATTTGTAAGCCAACACACCCCACCCTGAAGCCTCTAATTAGACTTGTTGATTGGCCCTTGGCCTATATCTTACTCAATGCCTCTATAACCACTACAAAGAGATATGGGATAGCGGGTTCCCCTAGCTTAGGCCTCTCGACGCATAAAAGAATCCCTTTGTGGAACCGTGTATTAGCATTGAGAACCTTGTCAATTGGATACTCCTATATCCAGATCCTCCACTCAAGTCCACTTCCCAACATATGGTTGAGAAACTCACCCAATCATATGCCTTGTTGATGTCCAACTTGCAGACAATATCCCTCTTCTTTTTCCTATGATGATGAGAGTCAAGGCACTCGTGAGCAATGAACGCGCTATCTATAACTTGTCTTCCTGCTATGAACACGCCTTGAGCATTAGAGATCACCTTTTCTAGAATTGCCCAAGACCTTGTAGCCAATTTTTTTGCTAAAATCTTTTAAGGGCCCCTAATCAGACTAATATGCCTAAAATCTCAAAGAATTTAGCTCCTTAGACCTTCAGAACGATGGCTATGAATGAAGCACCCAACTCTGACGAAAGACAACCTCTCTTGCTAAATTCGGTTAAAAAGTTGAACAAGTCCCCTTAAAATACCTCCCAAAAGACTTGGAAGAAAGCTAAAGGAAAACCATATGGGTTGAGGGCCTTGTTACCCCCACAATCCCCAATGCTGCCGTTTTGATCTCTTCTGAGAAGAGGTTTTTCAAGATCTTCTGCATCCATTGTTGAAATTTGATTGAATGAGAGGTGGTTTAATTGGGGCCTCTCCCAACTCTTGTCCACCAGTAACTTATATTGCTCAATGGTTTCCCAAACTTGGTGTTTGTGCTTTACCTGTTTACCTTCCAGCGTCACACTACAAGTTTGATTGTTCCTTGCGCTTGTGCTTGCAATACTGTGGAAAATTTTCGTGCTTCTATCTCATTCCTTTAATTATATTGCTAGAGATTTGTCTCTATTTGATCTCTTCTTCCTTTAAATGATTCATATAGAAGTTAGAAAGCTTGGCCCTCCTGGCTCTCTCATCTGCAATAGCTTCCTTGAAATGGATTTCCCATAGATATTTTCAACTTCAGCTTCAATTCCGATTTATGATCATTCCCTTTGACAGTTTTGAGTTTTTGATGTAGTTTGAAACCTGCAAAGCCCTCCACTTGAAAGGTGTTTCGACACCAGACAAGAAAAAACCTCCACATGAAGCCAAGGAAGCTCAAATGTGAACTTGTGTTCCCAAATCTCCTCGTCCACTTCCAAAACAATTGGGTAGTGCTTTGAGGCTAGCATTGGAAGTCCCCCGTTACCTCACTAGTAGATAGTGCTCCACCTAATTTGATGAAACTAAAAATCTGTCGAGCTTGTACATGACAACCCTTCCTCGCGCATTTGTCCAAGTGAACCTAACTTCTCCCAATGGAGAATGTCCACCAATTTGTTCCAATCCACCCAATCTGAGAAACCCCGCATGCCCCATGAAATACTCCCCAATTCTATCTCTTGAATGAGAACTTGGCCATGTTGAAGATAGTGCTCCACCTAATTTGATGAAACTAAAAATCTGTCGAGCTTGTACATGACAACCCTTCCTCGCGCATTTGTCCAAGTGAACCTAACTTCTCCCAATGGAGAATGTCCACCAATTTGTTCCAATCCACCCAATCTGAGAAACCCCGCATGCCCCATGAAATACTCCCCAATTCTATCTCTTGAATGAGAACTTGGCCATGTTGAAGTTTTCCCCCAAGCACCACATGAATTTCCACTTGTGCAGAATGGAATCTAGTTCCTTCAAAAAAGTAAGGTGTTGAACTGCCTGGTTTTGACCGTAGACAGCCGTGAAAACCCACCCAAACCTTGACACCACACCACATCCCTTAAGAGCATAGAAATCAAATGAGTTCCACTCAACCAATCCTCCTTCCACACTTTTGAGTCTCAAATGATGTCAATGCCCCTAGGAACACCCACAACATCGAGCGCCACCCATTCCTTGTCTTTCTCCTCCATATGGAATTGATCGCCTTGTCCACCGATTCATGCTAGTCTCTTATAGCACAATCAACTGACCTTTGGATTGGCGGCACAAATCTTTGATATGATCCTTTTCTTCTGGAACCCCGGATACCTCACATTCCAATAGAGAAGCTTCGTTGATGCACTAGCCTAGAGCTTTTTCCCTTATTAAAACCTCTAGATGAGGCACCTGAATTATAGTTGATTGAAGACACAAGTCTCACTAGTTCTTTCCTCCCCCTTGGGAGTTTTCTGGGTCTTCCCCAAGGTTGCCATCCGGAGCCTTCGAAGCACCTCTTTCTTCCACAAACTAAAACAAAGCCATGAAATCATCTTCATAGCTGCCATCCAAACACGGACCATCTTACTAACATGGTTAATTGCATCCTTTATTCACTTCATTCCCCTGGACATAGGGATTCATATGACCCCCTTCTTCCTCACCAAGCAAAATTTTATTATTTTCTAGACGACCTTCCCTTGCTCACACCCCCACTTTGAGTCCTCTCGGTTTTTTAAGAGGAGAAATGTCCAATGCCTTTAGCAACTTCCCATCACTCTCGCACAACTTGGGCCCATATGGGACCTTTCTCCATGAAGCACCATTGCCAATACCTACTCTACCAAAATCTCCTGACCCGCTGTGTTGATGATCAAAGCCACTCCCAAGCAAGAAGCATTCTCCTCAAGCTGGATCAAGAAGGAGCCCATACCCGCCATGGAGTCTGCCTAGGGGGAAGCAAAGGATGAGAGAGAAGGCATGAACCCCATAATGCCTTTAAAATCCCTATCACCACCCTCTACTCTAGCAACCAAGTAGAGAGACTAGAGGTCGAATGGCACTCTAATAGCATTCTCCTTGCACGTGAGTGATGAGTTGAACGAGACTTATCTCTATAAAACTTCACACTTTGGTGGGAGCATGTGTGGCACCACGCCAATTTGACCAAAACATACCCATCACTACATGTGGCTTGTAAAGGGACATCCTCGTCACCAACATGTGTGGCATCATGCCGATATGATTGTTTACGAAACGTGTCGGCTCCATAGTGACAACAACATGTCCCTATCGGTCACCAAAACGGACCCATCCCTACACGTGGCCCCTAATGGAACATCCATGTCTTTGTTCCTGCTAATTGCCTTCGAACAAGAACACGTAAGTTACCCTTTCTCCACCTGTCTCCTAAGTGTTGATCACCATGCCACATGCTTCCCTAACCTACTCCCCCACTTCATAGAACCTAGATCGAACCTAGACACGTGTTAGGTTCATCACTAGTTAGCCTGACACCATCCCATCAGTCCGACCACTTGATTGGACCTCCACTACAATCTCGCCTTTCTTGGACACCCGCCGAAATCTCGACCGCCATGTCTCCACCTACTACTACATCGCCAATAACGAGAGGGCACATAGTAGGGCTCCTTTATGTTAGATTGCTAGAGTACAAGGCACGTTTTCCATCATTATGCTCCACCACATCCATGCTTCCTATCCACATAATATCATCTTGGATGCTGCGGTAAAGTGCACTTAATTCTAGAGGGACTATAAAAGTCAAACTGGCTAGAGGTTTTTTGGTATCAAACTTTTTCTTAGTGTTGTGATTAATCTGGCATCCATCTTTCATGCCATTGCTTCTAATAGTGAACCTGAACACGGCCACCCCTTTCTACGTATGCGATCTACATAGAAGAGATCGAGGTTAGTGATGACATCATTAAATAGGACCATTTCCGTCACCTCACCGGCGAGCCCCCTTCAAGCTCACCTCTCACCCTTTCTTTTCCCTAACCACCTTAACCCATAACTTCTCTTCCCCATCTTTAATAGAGATCCTCTTCAATACTGCAATCACTATTTTAAATATTGACGATAACGACCGATATGTCCCATGATATATCTTGTATCCCACTTGTGCGATACGTAATGCACAGGTAGTGCCGATATCCCACATGTTCGATTCGGTAAGGATTTTCAATTTTCGATTCCATTTTTTATTGAAATTATGTTAAATCAGTTCAAATGGTTATAAATCCATTGGTCCTCTATGTTTTGCATGAAAAATCATGGAGTTGGAGCTTTGATTTTGACATCCATTGATTCTTCATGTTCTCCATGTCTTTCTTGAAAATTTCCTTCAATCAGAAATCAATTGAGACTAATTTCTAAGTATTTAGGAGTATTTGATCAAATGATTATTACATACACTCTAATTTCAAAATTTGAGTGTAGGTAGTTCGGTTTGGAGAAAATTGGAGAAAATTCTAAAATTTCCCAATTTCTCCCAAATTGCTTGAAATGTTGCACTCCAAATATGAAATAATCATGTATGAGGCCTGATCTACTGATTTGATAAGTCCTTGTCAATTTTTGGAATATAAAAATCATTTTTAATTAAAAATTACTAAATTATTATTATTATTATTTTAAAATTTCCCTTCAACCAACTGTTAATTGAGACTAATTTCGAAGTATTTAGGAATGTTTGATGAAATGATCATCACATACACTCTAAATGTTATGCATTCAATTTGAATATAGTTGCATTAGTTCAGTTAGACAACTTATAGCTTACGAACCTGTACAAAGGAAACCTATTATGTGCATTACTTTTTTGAGATGTTATGATTTAAAAGTATGTCTTAAGGTCTTTTTAACAATCCTTGAAGTTTCATTAAAAAATTCTATCATTTTCCCAATGTTTCCCCATATTTCCCAAAAAGTGCTATCAATTACCCGATACAAATGATATATCCCGAGCGATAACCGATACGTATCTGTATCCCAAGGATGCGATACGTAGCGCAAAATCGATATCTCAAACACTAACTGCAATAGTCTTCTTCTTTCTTATGCTGCTTCTCGCCACGAGGTCTACAACCACCTCCTCCCCTATGCAAGATTCCACCACTGCCAGGGCTTCTGTGAACCTCCATCTCAAATTCCAATTTGTCTCGCCACCTACAAATATAGTCCACCAATACATCGTTGAATAGAGGCATTGCTGGCATAACTCTATGCAAGCTTTCATTCAACCCAAGGAGATCCACACCTCCTCATTCAAAGGCCTAAGAAATCATCTTTCCCAAAAGTGATTGCATGATGCTTGGAAATTTTTATGGTTGACAAAAGTGATTGCCGGAACTGAAAATCCGACTTGTTGAGTCACTTGGTTCATTCATCCACTAACGTATCTAGGGCTTTTTATTTTTATTTTCATTTTTATTTTCATTTTCATTTTTATTTTTATTTAAAGGATAATATCTAAGGCCTATTTCGATGCATGACATTAGTCAAATTCATAAATTTGAAAGTTCATTAATTGGAAGCCTCATGAAATTATGATTTTATTAAACAACCAATTGGTTATTTGGGGTTTTTCTTGTTAAATTCATGATTTTTATATTTGTTGTATGGCTAATCAAATTTACATTGTAGGAGATTGGTAACAAGTCCTTTGAAATCATATGAATGGACAATTTAAACCATCCAATCAATGGTCATCAAAATTAATGATCGAAAACAAATATAATATAAAATAAAAATGGTCGAATAATGGATCCTTGCCAACCATCATGCATCTCATCTTTGATGGGATAATTCTACACATCCAATCAATGGTTAGGGAAATAATGGCCATATTGATTATAAAAGCAAAGTGTTTGATAATGATCTTAACCATCCAACATGTGGGGTTGCCTCTAGTTGCCCCTCATGAAACCACTCCAATATGATGATCGTAACCATCCAATCAATGGATATGAACTGGTTGGTCTGCATTTCTTATACTAGATGTCCTATCCATAAACTGGATCATCCATGAAGTGGGGCCCACCTTTTATTGTCAATCCTTCCTAGAAGATTACTTTGATTGGATGATTCAAACAATCTGATTGATGGCTAAAAAATGGATGACCAGTATGTATGATACCATAGAAATGGCTAATCATTGTTCATCATGTGGCCCACCTTTGAATCACCCATCCCTCTTATACATGTCTCGACAGACCAGCATGTGGAATTGGAACCTGTCAGAGAAGAAAAGAATTTGAGAAAGAAGAAAAGTGATATAGGGCTGGACATCCAACCCTTATTTATAATGTGGAGATGCATAATTACAAATGTGCCCCTTGCACTTGAAAAAAGAAAAGAGTGCGAAAGAGGAAAAATGTTAATAACTTAAAGAGAAATAATGCAAGGACCAAAGGCGCACATATAAAGGCCCACACATGTCTACACTCCCTGTCAAGCTGAGGCATAGATATCAATTATGCCCAACTTGTAAAGAATGCATTTTCAAACTTTCACAGTAAGAGTCATGGTGAAGATATCCGTCAAATGAGCAAAAGATGAAACAAACGGAGTGGAAATAATGCCAGCAACTACCTTCTCAGGAATAAAGTGATAATGAACTTAAATATGTTTTGTTTGCTCGTGAAAAAGAGGATTAAAAGTTATATGAATGGTAGTTTGATTGTCAAATACATCGGCACAAAAGTCTTTCATAGGGATTCCCAATTCAGTAACAAAACATTTCAACTGCATAATTTCATATATGGTATTCGCCATAGCACGATACTTTGCCTCAACATTGGACCGAGCAACAACCACGTACTTTTTAGTCTTCTAGGAACTAAATTTCCTCCTAAAAAAGTACAATAGCCTATTTTAAAGTGTCAATCATCAGGTGATCCTACCAATATGCATAAAAGTGTCTTTCTGCATCAAGATTATTATGAAGGCTAAATAGGATGTCATGTCTCAAAGAAGACTTAATGTAGCGTAACATGCGACGAACTTCTTCAAGGTAATTAGAATGGGGATCATAGATGAACTTACTAACCAAACTCACTACATTAGATATATCTAGGTGAGTAATAGTCAAATGTATCAACTGCCCAACCAAGTGTTGGTACATTGGTGATTGTCAAGGAGTTCCCCATCATCTGACTGAAGCTTCTTATTAACTTCCAATGGAGAATCAATAGGTTTGATACGAAGATTACTCTTGAAGTCAACAAATCAATGTCATATTCTTGTCGAAACAAAACCATGCCTTTCTCATAACGAGTGACTTCAATTCCAAGAAAATATTTTAGTGGCCCCAAATCTTTAATGTCAAACACCTTGTTCAGATATAGTTTAAACTTAGAAATATCACTACCATCATCACCTGTAATGGGTGTATCTATAATAATGAGACCATGCACATGCCTCTTAACAAATATAGGATCATCCAAGTGAATATGAGTAAATCCGGTACAAATCAAGGCCCCACCAAATTTCTCAAACCAAGCTCAGCTTCAATCTGTATATAGTCTTCTTAGGATAGCGTACCTTCATTTCCTTCCTGAGTCAAATCACCATTCGAAAAAGCATTCTCAACATCTGACTAGTGTAGAGGCTAATGCAAGTTGGCAACAAGATAAATGATCGCATGTACAAAATTCATCTTAGCAACAAGAGTGAAGGTCTTAGAGTATATTCATTTACATTATCTGTACGAATAATACCAATATTCATATTAAATTGATTTTTAACCCAACTATGAAACACTTTGAAAATGGAGATAACCTCATCTATATTTTTCATTAAATAAATCTATGTCATATGAAAAACATCATCAATAAACGAGATAAAATATTTAAATTCATTAGAAGCAATAAGAATTGGACCTCATATATTAGAATAAACCAAAGAAAAATTTTTCTACTAGACTTTCTTTTTTTACAAGTAGATAAATAAACGTATAATGTTTGGCTAAAACAAAACTCTTACACTACAAGTCCTAGACATTACTAGACTCGATTGACTATGGTAATAAAGACTATAAGGCTAGACTAGAAGGTGAGCCAAAAATCTGAGTGCAATGGGCTCAAACTCAAGGTCAAGACATGCTAATAATTCAAAAATCCTTTTCTTCTAAATATTTCTTATATGCCTTTGCATCTGTGGAACACAAATTAAATATCATCAAGGAAAGGCAATTCTTCCCACAAACCACGTATCTTGGCATAATAATGAGACACTGACCTTTCCCGCTGTTTTAAATGACTAATCTCTTAATAAATATTATAAATGCAACCATATTGTTCTAATGAGCATATGATTCATAAGCCATCAACCAAATCTCACATGCAGTGGATAGCAAAGAAAGACCTTCATTAACTTCTAGTTCCATAGAATTTAAGAGCCAGGACATAACTAGTAAATTGTTTAATTTCCATTCTCCATATGAGGGATCTGTCGTAGGTGGTTCTGATATCCAAGTTATAATCATCTATGTATTCTACTTTTGTTTCCCCCCTACAAACATCTCAACAAGTTTTGACCACTAAAGATAATTTTTAGACTTGAGTTTATGTGTTGTAATCTGTAACCTGAGATTCTCATAATAACTAATCTTTCCATTTTGGAGTTGATGGGATCAACAATATTAGATGTGAATGATGCAGCCATAGGTTTTTTTTTTTTTTTTGCAAGATAAGATGCAGCGATAGTAAATCTCAAATAAATACAAGTATAATGACTGTCAAGGTCTCACACCAACCAATACCAAGTCACTGCTGTCATCCGCTATAACTAGAAGTATGACAATCAAAGCCCAAAAAAAAATTCCAAAAGAGCTCCAAGCCCAGCCCACAAAAAGGATGACAAAGTGATCTTATGATTAACAAAGCTTAATAGTCTCCACAAATCTTAACAATCTTCAAGCAAAAACAAAACTTAATTACCCGATTGCTGCCGCCCTCAAACAGGTTGCTGAAAGATAGGGTGAAATGAACCCAATAGCTCTGGCCAAACAGGAAATTCTAGCAAATCCTACGCAATGCAAACC